>NW_025999842.1:17454829-17516927 GCF_001458135.2 Marmota marmota marmota | reverse complement strand
GAGGGGAGGGGAGGGAGGGTTAGGAAGGGCAGCAGAATACAACAGACATTAGTATTGCTGTATGTATAAACATGGCTGTATAACCAATGTTATCCTGCAATCTGTACACGTGGAAAAATAAGAATTCATACCGCATTTTAATCAAATGTATGATATGTCAAGATCATTGTATTGTCTTGAGCAACTAATAAAAAAATGGGTTAAAAAATACACAGGGAGAATGATCTTAATCAATTCACTGTACCTCCCTAGGTGTCGGGAGCGGTGAATGGATTATGGTCCTTGAACTGCCTGGAGATAGAGGTGATATCTCTCTTGAGAATTTCTCAGTGCAAAGGCACTGATTGAAGATTGCCCAGTTGCTATGGTTACACTCTGTTCAAAAGGGGGTTCTGTGCCAGACACAGAATTTATCAGTTCTTAACCTCAGGTTCAAATGTCCTGCCGGGGAGTAGAGTTATGTGAATAGCTGATAATTATATCTGGGTTGCAAAAAAGTTTATCCTTCACTCTGAGGGCTTTGAAGAAACTTTCTCACAATAAATCCTTTTGATGTTTAAACCTATATAATAAATGTGCCGAGCTTGCTCATGGTCAGTCTTCCTTCATCACAGGTAGCTGAACCACCAAGTCCCAGCCTTTTTTCTATTTGTGTGTTTGTCTTTTCTCCATCTCCTCATCCATGGCTCCAGTTAGTCCTGAATAAACTGTCATGAACCTGAGCTTTTTTTGTCTTTCAAATGGGATCATCACATTCCTCAGGACTGTTTCAAAAATTAAGCTGAGTAGCACCCACAAAGTGCATTGTGCTCTGGCTGTTTCAGAAAGTGTCCCATGAGATGTCAGCCCTCCTCCTGCCATGTCTGGACACAAGCTGAATAGCTGGGTACTGTGGTGTGCTGTAGGCTTGGCACCACTCAGTGAATATACTCAGAAATGGGACTCTGGTCTCTGGAAAGAATAAAGGCACTTTTGGTTTTGGCACTAGGTCTTGCTTTTCTTTTTTCTTTTTTTTTCTCCTAAAGGCACAATACTTGTCACCCATGTATTTTCTTCCTATTTGGCTTTCCATTCAATTCAAAGTGAAATTTGAGTGTATAAGGCAAAAGACTTCTGGGGAATGGGATATGGCTGCCCTTCAAACTTCTCTCCTTTTCCTAAATAAATTTCTTGCCCTTTAGAAAATCGGTTCCCTTTCTGCTATCTTCAGTTCACATTTATGGCACAGGCTCTGTATGTGTATACACATATAAGTACATATACACATATGCTTTCCCTTCTGAAGGAAACCACAAAGCAATCAAGGCAAACAATAAGGCAGTAAATCTATCTGCATCTGTATTTTAACATAACCATACTCACCTCCACAATCATGACACAGAGTAACTTCACCTTCCAAAAGTTCACTCATGCCACCCTTCATAGTTAAACTCCACTCTAATCTCTACCCCTCTTCTCTGACTAGTATGCTTTATTTCCCACATTTTTTGTGCACTTATACTTACTAATAATTTAAACTTACTTTACAATCTATAATCTCTAAGCTTAAACCATTTAGTTGTTAATGCAGCTAAGCAAGGAAGCTACTTAGTTGAATGGTTTTATCAAAAACCAATATTTCTATTTCGTTTTCACTGCCTACCGGTGGAGTATGAGCTATGAGTCATTAAGCTTAGTTGAGACACAGGCAGACGCAGGTCTAACTGCAATTCAGGTGTTAAAAAAGAAATATACACAATAAATGATGTAAGACCTGACATATTTCTTTATATCTGTAAACCAAAAAGCATAAATACATTATTTACTCACCACTAGAAAACTGTCTGGCAACTCTATGAAAAATGACTGCCTTCCTTAATTTCTTAAAGCATGATTTTGGCTGGCTGACTCTGAATTAGTGATCTATCCCCCTTTGTATATCCTCTTTGTATATCCTACTTGATACTTGATTTCTTTTTTACCTTCTATTATTTTTATTCCACATGCCACAGTTGCTTAAATTTTTCTATAACACGTATCTTGAGTTTTATGAACTCCAGAAAGGCATCTGGACAGTATCATACATATTAATAAGTCTCTTTAGAAAATTCAGAGGAAAGGTGAACTCTCACACATATTAAGACCCAAATAGCAACTTCTCTCTGAAATTTTTCTGATGTCCCAAGTGACCATGTACTCCTTCCCCCCACTGTGTTTTGCGTTCTGCTTCTCCCATAACTCCCAACTCAGGGAGGAGGTACAATTATGTATATGCCTGTCTCTCCCCTCCAGGTTATGAGCCTGTCAAAAGAAGAGGTCCCTTTTTTAGCACTAGAAGACATTGAACCCAAGTTGGATGAAAAGAAAGTAAACCATAACAGTTTATAAAGTAAGATAAGCATGGAACCTGTACCTGGATTGATTTATTTAACTAGTCCTGAAGTGTAAATGGATGTCCCTGCAATCCTCTGGAGATCCCTGAAAATCCTATAACTATTTTAGTGATGAACAAATTAGGATTTGTAACTATCATGTTCTAACCAAAATGCCTTAGACCTTGACTCTGAGAGTAGAGGAGGGGATACCAAGATGCTGGACACAGCATCTGAGACTTTAAAATAGTTTTGTTTTGTTTTTTCTTTTGCAGTGCTGGGGATCAAACACAGGGCCTGGTGCATGGCAGGCTAACATTCTACCACTGACCCCAGCACTATTTTCTTCTTGTTAAGACAATACAGACACGATTAAGTCACTGAGCTTGAATGCTAATCCACACTATAAAGCATATTCTTTTCTTTATGATAGTCCTTTAGGATAGTTTAAAAATTATTAACAGTGAGCATGGAGTAAAGTTAAAATATATTTTCCTTGTTTCGTATTAAAACTCAAATTACTCTACTTACCTTTCCATCACTTCAATTATAAAATTAAGCAGATAATGAGACATTTTAATATCAAAATGAGTAACAAGAAATATAACTAAATCTCATACCTCCAGGATAATCTCCTCTGGTTAGGTGGAGTTAAAATGTAAAGCCTCTTGGGTCACATTTGGTGCCATACCTGTCCTGTGTATGCAAACTCCAGAGCCTGTTTCAAACCAAGGCTGGTCACACCGTGTAAATTCACCTCATCAGCTCCACTTTCCACCATGCAAAGACTGAACATTGCCTGAGGTGAGAAAGAAAGAGAGAACAATTCTGGTACATAAAAAGCAAGGAGACAAGACAATGTCTTCAAGAAACTAGAAAAATGTTTTGCAAGTTAAAGATAGGTTCTGATTTCAGACTGATTTCTATACAGCTTCATTCATACAAGCTACTGCAAATCATTATGATATCTAAGAGTTACGGTAACAACACACATGGTACTGCATTCCTCACATGCACCCTCTCATCAGAGGTAACTCTATTTAAGTTCACTGAACTCATTCTCTCCACCCTAAGATCTGCAGCTACCAACCAATGTGCAGTAATCCTGAACATTCAGGCCAACTGGACATGAAAAGTCACACTTTCATCTCCTGTCTTTTGCATTTATGATCTGACAATCCCACTTATGGTATATATCATATGTATCATTTAGCCTTATCCATTTTTTCTCTTTTTGCAGTTTCAGTTACCAAGGATTAACCATATTGGATAATATTAAATGGAAAATTCCAGAAATAAATAATTCATATGTTTAAATTTTTGTGCCATTCTGAATAGCATAACAAAATCTTGTACCATTCTACTCTATCCCACACAGGACACAAATCATTCCTTTGTCCAGTATCTACATGCTACATATACTATGCATGCATTAGTCTCTTAGGAACCATTTCAGTTATTAGATTGACTGGCAGGGTATTACAGTACTTGTGTTCAAGCAGCCCTTCTGTATTAACCTACCACTATATCACAATGCCTATGACACTCACTTTATCTCACTCCATAGGCATTTTGTCATCTTACATCATCACAAATGATCAGTGCACAGTAAGATATGCTGAGAGAGAGAACACATTCACATTACTTTTATTATGATATATTGCTATATTTGTTCTATTTTATTATTATTTATTGTTTTTTTATTTTTTATTGTGCCTAATTTATAAATTAAACTTTATCATCGTTATATATAAACAGTAAAAACTAGAGTACATGTAGAATTTGGTACTACCTGTGGACTCGGGTATCTAGTCTTGGAATATATTACCCATAGATCAGATGGAACTAATTTATACACAAATGAAATGAAATCAGTATCCTAAACACATATCTGTATACCCAAGTCCATTGCAGCATTATTCATAATAGCTAAGGTGTGGAAACAACCTAAGTATTCATCAGACAAGTGATTAAAGAGAATGTGGATAAAGAGAATACATACATGCTCATATGCACATAAAGAGAAATCCTTAAAAAAGAAGGAAATCACGCCATTTGCAACAACATGGGTGAACCTCGAGGATATTATATTAGGTAAAATAAGCCAGACACAGAAAGACAAGTACACATATATGGAATCTATAATAGTCAAACTCAGGTGCAGAGGGCAGAATAGGGCTTACCATAGGCTAGGAGGAAGAGGAAATGGGGAATGTCACTCAAAAGGAGTAAAGTGCCTGTTAATGCAAGATAAATAAGTTCTGGAGATCTAATGTACAGCAATGTCTCTATAGTTAACAATACTGTACTATATACTTAAAATTTGCTAAAAGTATACATTTTTCCACTACAAAAGAGAAGGAGAGAGGGAGAAAGAAAATTGTAATTATATGAGGTGATGATTATGTTATTTAGCTTAATGTGATTATTTCACAATGTATACATATATGAAAACCCCGAGTTGCAAACTTGAGATATACGTGATATATATACATAAACACACACACACAATTTTTATTTGTTGATTATATGTGAATAAAGCTGAAAAAAATCTTGGTTTTGAAGTCACAGAATCCTCAATTTGTGGTGGGTACAATAGCAGTATAGTGCCTGATATGTCAAGTTCTTAGTTAATATATGTGTTTAGTAACATTGAAATGAAATGAAGTTTCTTTTATGTATTCCCTAGTTTAAGTAATTGATGCATTAGGAAAATATTAGAAATCAAGTGTGGTTATAGGTAAAAAATGCTAATAAGAAATTGTCTTTAGAGTTTAAGAGATTCTGCTTTTGCATTTCTAGAAGAAATTCCAAAATGAACAAGCACAGATCACAACTTAAGAAAAATCTTCCGAATTGTTTAATTCTGAATTTGCTTCTAGACTTTTTATAACCATTTCAAAGGAAATTTCAGTCATTTTCAATGTCTGCTTTTTATTATATGGGTGGCTAAGTTTTCAGTATTCACCACACTAATTTACTTTTTTTCAGATCTTCAAATTTGTAATTGCACTGGATGCAGAGGCCAGCTGCTCTCCATCCATCCATATGCAGAGCTGGACAGAAATGGCTCAGACTGCCCAAGAATTACCAGAGTTAATGAAATGGAAAAAATCCCTGAGATCAAAGGTTAAAAAATGGAACAGATTACCAAGTGAGTTTTTAGGATTTCCTAGTATCTTTCAAAAGTAATCAGAGCAATACTGGCATAGAATATTGATCTTCAGAGGCTTGTGATATTGATGTAACCAGAGAAATACCGGCAAAGATTACTGATGATCAGAGGTATGTGAACTATGGAACTTGAAGCCTGGATTAGTAGAGTTGAACAGAAGACTCAATTCCTTAAATAAGGTACAAGTATATTTGCACATGTTTATATAAGCAAGTGGGTAATTGTGTTCTATCAATATAATCAAACAATTTTTTCTATAATTGTTGTATTATAGGGTATGATTGTGGGCAGGCAAAGAGACTATTATTTTATCCTATTTACATAAATTATTATTTGGATCATTGCAATGAACATACATTATTTGTGTATTTCAAAACAACTGCCTTTTAAAAACTTTTTTCATTTTTAATATTCAGAACTATGTAAGAAGACACATCTGATTCAGATCCTGGTTTTAAAGTCTATTTGTCACTGTGGACAATTTACCTTGAACACGTGACCTCTGGCTGATTTGTTAATTTCTCTGAACCTTGGCTCTCTTATTTGTGAAATGGGGAGAATTACTAACTTCACAAGTTTGTCTTAAGGTTTAGATACATGTCTCCTTTGATCTATTTAAAATTAGAGCTGAGAAACAACACCCTCCATCCAAACACAACCCAAATCCATGTCTTTCAGATATTTTCCCAATGACAGTCCCACTCAAAACTCCTATCCATCGCTGCAGGAATTTACTTTTGCTGCATACTTCCTTTTGATGCATACTCAGCCCAACCCTCACCTTTTATGATTGTTATGACCACATTTGAACAAACTATTTACCTTCTTTATCACACACATGCAGAAGTAACCCAGTCTATCCAGTGGTATTAGACATTTATTTTTTGTCACTGTGACCATACCCTTAACCTTATGAAATTACTCTATCCCAAAAAATTGTCACCACCATTTCTATAAAAATAGAACTTCCATTTTAATATCACATTAGAAATTTAGTACTACAAATTTAAAGCTTATAATTTTTAAAAATTAGATAATTAGTTCATTTAGGGATAAAATATATAATTATTAAATCAAGGTCAAAGTCTTGGGTTGAATACATGTACAAGGCACCTCAATTAGGAACACTTCGTTGGATAAAGAAGAACCTGGCCATTTGGCACAGTGAAACACCAAGTTGCCTAGGCTACCCAGGCTTGAGAAACAATGTCTAGAGGACTACTAGCGCCCACAGAGGAGGACAAGGACAAAGCCTCCTTTGATAGCAAAAGCAGCAATAACACCAATAGTGCTATATTTAAGCATCAAATTTCTTGAAAAGGTAAACTAATAGTTCCATGAAGGCAAATACTACATCTTATTTCCTTGCTGTTGTGTTCCAAACCTTAGCATCACATGCATGCAATAAATACAGGTGAGAGTGAATGAGCAAGCTAACATCCTCTTCAAAAACTCATCTACAGATGATGGCCTGCTGTTCTACAGTGTCATAAACAAAAATAATTAGTTCTATATAGAAAAGCATTTCTGCATGTAGCATATTTTAGATGTTGGAATATAAAAACCATAGTTAAATAGAGGATCTACCATAAGAAAATACTTCAGAAACAAGTGAGTTTAAGGCTTAGCCATTTAGGAAATGAAAAAAGAGAAGAAGAAGAAGAAGAAGAAGAACATATGGCCATGTCTTCTATCAAGCCACAACATTCTGCCAAAGCCTAGGATAAGGTTCTGCTTAGAAAAATGAAAGCTTAGCACAGACTCCTCTGGGTTCACACTGTTTTGTCTTTGGGGGAACCTTGGCCAGGCTGAGATTTACAGTCATCACAGCTTACTCTTGGCTGATAATGTGCTGCCACCACCACAAATCTTTCTCATTGAAAACCCAATTTGTGAGAATACAATCCACTTTAAATGCTGACCAGAGATTTATGATGTTATTTCTCCTTTATTTCACAAAGAAATGACATAAAAGGATTCCTAAAATCACAGAACATGAATTAAGTTTTCTTGGGTTATGCTAGTTGTCAGGTAGACACAAAATGAGCTAAAACCCCATTTAAGTTGGTACATTAGGCCACAAAATTGACCAGTTGAGATTCTATTACCTCGTCAATGATAAGTAAAATGGCAGCTGAAAGATATTTTAGGTACTCAAAGTTGCTGAAATGTTTTTTTACCTGGTACGTTATATATAGCTTTGGTGTTAACACTATGTAGGCAAGATGTTCTGTGAATTCCATTTTATCAGGAATACAAATAAAATTACAGATAAATTACCTGGATTGTTTTGGGAGCATATTCCATTCTTATTGATTGATTGATTGATTGATTGATGCTGGGGATAACCCAGGGTCTCATGCAAGCTAGGCAAGAGCTCTACCATTGAGCTCAATCCTTATTTTTTATGATTGTTATAGAGTTAAATGAAAATAAACAGACATACTTAAGGAAGTCATTGAAAAGAGCAATTTGCAATGACTTCAGCGGATCCATCCTTCCATGCTCAGTGTTATATAATTAGTGATGTTTACAATGGGCACCAAGGCATGACAGATTTGCACTAACTTCCAAATCAACAAACATTACGTTTAGCTCAATTTGGTGTTAATGGCGATTGTAGTTTATTGCATTTGGTTATAGCTCACATACAGAATGGGTTGGAAATCTCAGTAAATGTAATCTCAGTTAACTGTAATAGCCATTTTCCCTTCTAGAAGGGAGAGAAATGTTTCTGACCACAACTGCAGTAGACTATTTACCTCCTTTATCACACGCATGCAGAAGCAACCCAGTGCATCTGTGTTTTAGTCAGTTTTTTTTTTTTTTTTTTTTTTTTTGTCACTGTGACCAAATATCTGACCAGAACAATTTGGAAGAAAAGAAGTTTATTTTGGCTCAGGGTTTCAGAGGTTTAGTCCATGGTCAGTCACCACCATTGCTCTGGGCCTGAGTTAAGGCAGAACACCATGGTGGAAGGGCATTGTGGAGGAAAACTTCTCAACTCATGACAAACAGAAAAATAAAGAAAGTACAAGGAATCAGAAACAAAATATATAATAATCCCCAAGCCCCATTTCCTCCAACCACATACCACCTGCCTATATCTACCATACAGTAATACATTCAAATTATTAATCCATCAAATGGATTAATCCAGTGAATAGGTTATGACTCTCATAATCTGATCATTTCTTCTCCTGCATGAAACAAGAGCTTCTGGGGGACACCTGGCATCCAAACCATAACAATCTGGGAGGATTAATGGCCTGACAGAGTAGGGATATTTGGTTAGTGGGGGGTTTCCTCCTATATATTTATAACTGTTTTCATTGTTCCTCAAACAGTAGAGTAATATTCTCAGGGACGAAAATATCATAAGACAAACTAAATTAGTATAATTATATTATCATAAATAAAATTAGGCAATTAAACTTAGTATCACTAAAATACCAACTTCCCCTCACCTCAACTATATAAAGAAAAACCTACCTTATATGTTAAAAATCATGCTACAAATAAGATCTTTAAATATATTTAAAGATCTGCTTGTGTATTCAAAGGACTAGCAGCATTTCACAGCTTTGCTCTTGATACAGTTGTTTCCTAAATTAACCACATGGTGATAATGAGCCTTCGAAAAGGATAAGTACCATTATGGCTTATCCTTTGTCTCTTTAGAATTCTCCTCCTCTTTGGTATGATCCACCACTCCTTGTAGAACTCTCTGCATATTTGAGTGTTTAGAATGATGAGATATCCAATAAATTTGCGTATCAGGCTGTCTCTTGCTGGACAAGGATTAGTAAAACTTTCATAATATTGAATCATATTACCCTCTTGATAACTCTCTCCTCTGGTTCCTAGAAGAAGGTCATTAAGTTTATTCTCTTGTCTTCTCAACAACCCTTCAGATATCTGGTAACAGCTCTTAAATCTCCCACTGTAAAGAACATCAACTCCAAATTCTGAGTCAAAAATATTTATGCAAAAAACCAAAGGTTGAATGTTCTCTCTGATATGTGGAGGCTAACACACAACAAAGGGTGGGGGAGAATAGAAGTTCCATAGGTTATAGAGGAATGAAAGGAAGGGAGGGGATACAGGAATAGAAAGGACAGTGGAAAGATTCGGATGTAACTTTCCTATGTACACATATAAATACATCACAGTGAATCTCTGTATCATCAGTCTCTTGTGGTCTTTGAACAACCACAAGACTGGGATCCTAGTTAGAATAAGATGTACTCCATGTTTGTATAAATAAGTCAAATTATAATCTACTGTCATGTATAACTAAAAAGAACAGAAATTTTAAAAATTCAAAACAAACAAATAAATAAATAAAATTATTAGTGTTTGAAGCCAATGCTAGAAATGCTATAATCTGAGCAGAAGGCTTGAGTCCAAATTTTAGTAAGGAAGAACTGGTCCCTAGATTCATGGGGTGGGGGCAAGTACTGCTTCTAAAATAAAGCTTATTTTTAAAAAGGTTCATAGTTTCAAATGCATGATCTCTGAAAAAGTAGTTGTCCTATGTTCTTGTACGGTACCAATGACAAGAATCTTCAGGCAAATCCTTCACACCATCCCTTTTTCCCCAATTACTTTGGTTGATTTTCTCTGCTCCATTTCCTTCTTATCACATTTTCCTAAAGAGGAATTTCATGTGGCTGCCTGAAAGCTGCTTTTGACACAAATCACTTAAAACATCCCTATGAAATTAAAAAAGTAGAAGTTTAAAAAAATTTCAGTTTCGTATAAAGAATGGCATGGAAGTTTCTTGCCTGTCCAGTCTGATATTTGTAATGATTCCTGGATTGAGGGCTATGAGGCCACACCCAGCTCACGTGACAGTGGTCAGCATCTAGTTATAATATTCCTCATGGGTATAAACAGGGACCCTGAGCAAAGAAGCACTAAAACACAGTTTATGTCCTAGAATTCACAATGTCATCTACAAAATCCATTACCCTTTTTTCTGTAGAGAACTTTTTGCAAGAATATTGAAGATAACACTATGGAACTTCCTCAATTATTTTGATTATTTTACTCTCTTAAAATGTAATGTAAGTTAAAAGTTAATTTTAACCCAAACTTTCAACAGCCCTTATCTTATTTTTAATTTGTTCTTTTAAAATCTTTTTTCTTCAACATTCTAACATAAAATATGGTTTAGGGCTGGGATTGTGGGTCAGTGGTAGAGTGCTTGCCTAGCATGTCTGAGGGACTGGATTGATCTTCAGCACCATATACAAAAATAAATAAAATAAAGTTAGTATGTCGGTCTGCAACTAAAAAAAATTTTTAAAATAAAAATAAATAAAATAAGGTATATACAAATACACATAGGTGCCCCACCCAGCTGTGGAATGTCTCTTTCATATTTCACTTCCCTGTCACTTTGGTTTGACAGCTGTGAGTCAGGTGACACACACTGAAGTCTCTTTCCCATTACTAGGCATACTCCCAGATGAGGGCGAGAGCATGGCTAACAGACTGCTTCATCTAACTCCATTAGTTGCTAAGCAACCATTTCATTTCACTGGAACCTTCCTAATCTAAGGCAAAACAGGCCAGCTCAACAAATATGAAGTATTCAAGTTTTCCCAAGTGTTCAAGTACACTTTTTCTGCAAACATATTAGATGTAGGCTGAGGCAAATTCTTTGCACCTTACAAAATGAGTATGAGTTTTTACCAACAATCCACAATAGTTAAAGTACCTCTAAAAAAGGTAACCATGTGAAGAGTTTCTTTTGATCTTATTAAAATGTGTGTGTGTGTGTGTGTGTGTGTGTGTGTGTATATATATATATGAAATTTGTTTCTAAAAATTTATGTACAAATAAATATACTTTATAAATTTTATACATTCATACATTCATGTCATCCATCTAGATCTTTATTTTCATTTGAGTGAAATGACCTTTGTTCAATCATTAGGAAAAAAGCCTTTTTCCTTTAGTACTTCATTGGAGTTGTACTTTGGTAATAATAACAAGACAATAGTAACTCATGTTTGCTCAGACTTTACTGCATGCCATGCCAGCCCCCACTGTCACAGTCCTACTTGTATTAAATGTTTATCCTCAGAACTCTACAAGTACATACTATTATCACCCCCTCAAATGTGAGGAAACTGAGAACCTGTAAAGTTTAGCAACTGGCCCAGGTGATAAAGCTGGTAAGTGGGATAGTCAGGACTTGAACCCACATACTTTGCCAAGGTCTTCAGAGTCTACTTTTGTTTCTCCCTCTCAAGAACATTTGGATAAACTGGGAAACTAGTAGGTCCTTCATTTCAAAGAAAAAGACAGACATTAGATGGTATTTAGATTTACAGACAACTTCTCTCCAGCTTCTTCCCACACCATTGACCTCAAAAGGATGAATATTCACTGTCTCACTGGACACTGCATTATTATCACCTATTACTGGAATCTCACATGAGGCTGACTAATTCTCATGGATTGTAACTGAATCAGAAGGCATCTATTAGAAGTATTGCAATCACAATGTGATACGAATGATGTGATATGAAAATCTCTCATCACTTTAGAGTCAAATCTCTTTGAAAAGAATACTGTTAACTCAATTTTTCAGGAATCCAGGCATGCAAGACCAGAATCCAATCAACAGACAGGCTAATTAAAAGCAATTGATTCAAGAAGCAGCCGGATCATCCCACAGTATGGACAATTCATTCTGAATCTGTTTTTTTTTTTTTTTTTTTACAAGGATGGTAAACAAAATTGTGACACATCTACAGATCCCAATAATTACTCATCGGGTTCACATGATCAGCTGTCTTTGCCTCTCTTTTATAAAACATCTGCCTTCGCTCAATACTTAATTTTGAAGTTTTAAAATTTCATCAGCTTTATTATCCTTCAAACATGTTCTTTCAGATGAAGCTGAGGTGAACTGTATATATGAGAGCAATTAAGCAAGAGGGAATTTTTATTTTAAATAAAACACTGTGAAAGTTATAATTTAAAAAGCATTAAAAAGATATGAAATAATCTTCCCATGCACATTTGAAGCAAATACATAAAAAGGACAGCACAATACTAGCATATTATAAATGATACAAAATGTTAGCTATTGTGATATCTTTACAAATATTTGTCTACCTTCATACTTGTTGTATTCAGTAGAAATGAATCAGATTCAATAAAGGAATGAAATGCAGACCAGAGTTCACCACTCTCCATTCACTATACTGAATACAGTGAATTATAAACACAATAATGAAAATAATAGTCATCTGGCTCAGAAACGTTAATGATTTCTCTGGCACTGACTCAAATAGTTTAGAAAAGGAATGTGACAGTGGCTCTTAGCTTTCTATTTAAACAGGAAATATCATTTGACCACTATCACTATCAACTGGTACTTTACAAAAGGAGCTCCATTTTTAATGAATGCACTCAGTTTTAAAAGGAAATTATGAAGCTATTAAACACACACACACATACACACACATACACACCCCTGTTGGTGCTCATAAGGTTTTGTCCCATAGTACACCCTAAGTCAGCCTTCTCACAGTTCTTCTACTGTGTGCAGCGAATAGAGCAGCAGATATGTAGCTGTTTATTGTCAGCCAGACAATTAATGCTTATCCAACAGCCACCGAGTGTGCGGCTTTGTAATAGACTGTCTATAAAATGTTAGATTGACTGCTTAAATTGACTTTGTTGAATGTCAAGGCCATAACCAATGGTACTATTTTTTTTTTCTGGATAACTTTAAAAACTATTCCTTGAGGCCTCTTCTTGGTAGATACTGATTAATCATCAGATACAAGTTGTAGAATTTCAACTTCTACTCATAAACAATGGTCTATTATGACTTAGGTAAGAAATTGAGCACATTATCAACATTGGGTGATTTTTGTTGTTGTTGTTCAATTTCTACAGTTCCTTAGAACTATGCTTTTTCATGATTTTTTTTGGGGGTGATACTGGGGATTGAACTCAGGGGCACTTGACCACTGAGCCACATCACCAGCCCTATTTTTTATTTTATTTAGAGACAGGGTCTCATTGAATTGCTTAGCACCTCGCTTTTGCTGAGGCTGGCTTTGAATTCACGATCCTGCTGTCTCAGCCTCCTGAGCTGCTGGGATTACAGGTATGCACTACCACATCCAGCTATGATTTTTGTTTTTTTAAGTTATAATTGCCTTAAGAAAAGACAAGTCTATTACAACACTAGCTCCCTCTTGTGAACCAGTATCAAATATTTCAAGAGAGCTGAAAGTTGAAGAAAAGGACGACTACATTCGGTCCTTAACTAATTACCAAGGACTCTTGTCCAGATTTTCCTGCCCGCAACTCCCTAGTGGCTTCATGCAAGACTAGGCTAACTGGATCTGGACTGGAGAAAACAGCAAAGGCCCACTGGGTCACAAGTTTTTGGAATTAGGCACTTAATCTCCTTTTGGGCAGTAGGTCTCCACTAAGAATCTAAGAGGTTCTATGTTGGGAAATGGAAATCATCTCCTGGATCAGCATCAGTAAAGTCATATCCTTACATGCAGAAAGAAAATAGCACTAAAGAAAATTGGAACTGTAGTTCCTCCGCCCTTCTGCTCCCCATCCATGGCAGCTATTATTCAGAGAGATCTATATTGATAACAACAAAAACAGAATTTGTTTTAAGGAAAATCACTTTTTCGTTTGAAAGCTGAAACAAATGGGTAGCACGAATCAACTTTCGACCTACAGTCCTATATGTAGATCCAGGGATGTTGTCACTGCTCAATAAATATGATCCAAAAATCTCAGAGAGGTATGAAATTTTGCTGAGCAGTTTTAAAAAGTGTTTTTAAAACTAAATATTGGCTTTTTTTGTCCTTACTATTTTGTTGTTGTTGTTGTTGTTAAACAAGTAATCCATAGTTGTAGTCTTCTTTAAATTTTAGGTTATTACAGATAAGATTAAAATCTTACCTTCTGAAAAGGTAATATTTCAGCAAAGATCTAAAGAGGACCAAAGAGCAAGTCATGTGTCTATCTAGCAGAAGAATAATTACTGGCAGAGAAAACAGCTGTGCAAAGATCCTCAGGTGAGGGAGCACCAGGCATATCCTAGGAATAGAGACAACCAGTGTGACTAGAGAGGAAGGGAAGGCAAGAGTGGTGGGAGGGACTGGCCTCACTCTGGGTGACAGTAGACACTGAAACATGTTGAGCAGAAGTAATATAATCTGAATTGTATCTTCAGTAGAACCACTGGGGCTGCAGTAATAAAATAGACTGTAAGGGATCAAGGCTTGAAGTTGGAAGACAAAGCAGGATTCCGCAAAACTCCAGGCAAAAGATGATGGTGATTTAGATCAGAGTGGTAGTAGTATAAATAGTTGAAGTCTGGATATATTTTGAAGGTAGAGCCATAGGACTTTGCTGGCAGTTTGGATGCAAGAGAAAGGAGTTAAGGATGATGCACATATTTGGGCCCTGCATTAAATATAGAGTTGCCATTAACTAAAAATGGAGAAAACTGTACAGCAGTTTTGTGACAGGAATGGGGAGTTTGTGTTGCCTCTTAAAACATTAAGACATGATGAGCAGGCTGCTAGATATACAAGCTCTGGGTTTTAGGGGAAGGTCCATTATGGAAATATAAATTTGTGAGTTATCATATCTGATAGTTAATTTTATGTGCCAACTTGCTTGGACCACAGGGTACTTGACACTTGGTACACCATTATTCTGGGTGTTTCTAGGAGTGTATTTCAGGATGAGATTAACATTTTAATTGGTAATCTAAATAAAAGAAATGGATGTCCCCAATGTAAATGGGCCTCAGTCAGTCAGTCTGGGCCTGACTAGAACAAAATATCTGAGTAAGAGGGGATTCCTTTTGCCTATCTGCCTTTGGTCAGAGACATGAGCTTTTTTCCCACCTTTAGGCTTGAACTGAAATATCAGCTCTTCTTGGATCTCAAGTCTGCTGGCTCTCTCACTGAAACTACCTCCGTGGATCTCCTGGGTCACCAGCTTGCCAACAGCAGATCTTGTATCCCCATAATCAAGTGAGCCAATTTGTTATAATAAATCTCTTTTCCTCCCAACTGCTCTATTTATCTGGAGAACTCTAACATGCCATGATGTTGGATTTCATATGGATATCATGACAGAGAGAAAGTCATGGGGCAACATGGGATCACCACGATAGCTGGTTTAGACAGAAGTGCAAGGACTGAGCCTGGCCTACTCCTACTTTAAGAAGATGAAGAGATGAGGCAAAACCAGCAAAGAAGATTGAGAAGGAGTATCCAGTGAGTAGGAGGAAAGTTGGCAGAATATGGAGTCCCAAGAGCCAAGTGAAAAAAGTGTTTAAGGGTATAGGAAATACCTGCAGTTCTTGTGAGTCAAGAAAGAAATTAGGAGTAGAAACAGATTATTGATTTCCTATATTTTATTTGCAACTTTTTTATCTATATTAATAATGAGATGTGGATCTATTTCATTTGCTACCCTTGTATTTGGTAATAGAATTATGCTAGCCTTATAAAATAAAGTTGAATGATTTCTTTTTTTAATTTTTTCTATATATTTTTATTGATTTTTTTAAAAAAATAAATGACAGCAGAATGCATTACAATTCTTATTACACATATACAGCACAAATTTTCATATCTCTTGTTGAAAATAAAGTATGTTGACACTAATTTGTGTCTTCATACATGTACTTTGGATAATGATGTCTATCATATTCCACCATCCTTGCTAATCCCCTGCTCTCTCCCATTCCTTCCCACCCCTCTGCCCTATCTAGAATTCATCTAATCCTCTCATGCTCCCCCTTCCTACCCCACTATGAATCAGCCTCTTTATATCAGAGAAAACATTTGGCATTTTGGGGGGGGGGAGGATTGGCTAACTTGACTTAGCATTATCTTCTCCAACACCATCCATTTACCTGCAAATGCCATGATTTTATTCTATTTTATTGCTGAGTAAAATTCCATTGTGTATATATGCCACATTTTTTTCCCACTCTTCCACTGAAGGGCATCTAGCTTGGCTCCACAGTTTACCTAGGTGTTTGATTTTCTGTCTTCTTCTAGACTTTAGAATGGGAAACAACAACTAAGTTAAGAGCTGGTAGTATTAGCAAGAAAAATATTGATCCCATTTCCTTTATGACAGATGTATAACTGCTTTACTACCTTCATTTCTAAATTTTTTTCTTTTGGGGGGGGCCTAATTTATATTTTCCTAGAAAGCTGTTTACCAAAGTTTTGAATATTATTGATATAGAATTTCTATAGTATTTCTGATGATAAGTTTTTCTTCATCTTTAAATGTCACCATCACTTCTTATATTGTATTTTTCTTTTGTGATTCTTTAACAATTTGATCAAAGTCTATTTAAATAATTAATTTTTAATAAATAGTATAAAAATATTTGATCCACATTGAATTTTTTGTTTCTAATATTTCATGAGCAGGATAAAATGCCTGTTTTTATTCTTATTTCTTTTCAGCTATTTTTTTAGGATGAAAACCTTGCTCTTTTGCCAAGCAGTGCTGCAGGTAAATTGCTTCTTGGAAAAAAAAGTATGTGGTGTTTGCATAGTACACAAGTTTTATAGAATTATTGCCTTAATCTTGTATTCCCACCATTCACATCTGTCCCCTAACAATAATAGAAATTTAATCAAAAGTCAATGAATTATTTTCCTTCAAACCCCAGTAATAGTGCCAGTGAAGTTATATTTACAGTTCTAGATAAAAATTTCTAATTAATTTTTATTCTGATATTGATATATTAGCACTTGAATAAATAAACATTATTCCCTACTCACTTCCCTGTTATGTTAGTCCCTGTTATTTAGTCTGAAATACGGAGCTTATAATTTCCAGTCAATTATATAATAGAGTTCCTGTCAGTCTTAACAGTGTATTTCACTATATGCTTCCAATTACCAATAAATTTCATTTTCAGTCCTTTCTGATAGACTGCTTACAATATATACATATCTTCATCATAAAAGGCCAATTATTCTTGAGTTTGACAAAAAAAGAAAAAAAGGATAAAAAGTCAATTCCTATATATCTAGAATACAAAAAGTAGAAATCTTATGTTTACTTTTTCCTTCATGGCAACATAAAGTGAGAACTGAAATATGTATAGATACCCTAAAGCAGGTAAAAAGTCAGATGGTTTTTGAATCTTAAAGAAAGGTTACATTTCATCAGAATAGTTTTAGCATCATGCATAATTAATCACATGTCAATGTTTTATTGTATCACTTATGTAAAATGAACAAAATTATTTTAAAATGGTTTATTTCTCTTAACTAAAATATCCTCAGCCACCATGAAAAAATTATCATATTTAAGCTAATTATCATTAAAGTACCAAGATGAAAAACATGAATCTAGGTATTTTTAGGAGAATTAGGTATGAAGACTATTGCTTCTATATCAAGGTCTCTTACAAAGGTTAAAAAGACAATTTTCTAGTCAAAAAAAAAAAAAAAAAACATCCAAAGAACCTACATTATTAAAGTTTATTTTATTCTTTTGGGGTTTTGTCTAAGAAACACTTAAAAGGTTCCCTGTTTACTTTAGAAATTATAAGCAGAGGATTCAAAGTTTGTTCAATATAAAGCCAAAATTGTAATTTATTATTTAGAGAGAGACATTTAGGAAGAAAATCAGTAGAGAAAAGACAAAAGAAAAATGAAGCAAGGAAAGAAGGAATGGGAAAAGTAAAACAAAAAGAGAGATATATAAAGGGTCTTAGAAATAGCCAGATGGCAAGTAACATGCAAAAAACCTGTGGGCAGAGAGCTCACTCCCCATGAGGGTGTGTGTTGGCAAAGGAATGAAAACAAGAGCAAAACTTTCATTTAATAACAACTTTCCCTTGGGCTCTTCTATGATATACTGCTAAGGTTATTCTGCAATTTTAAGAAAAATGCCATTCTGCTTCTTGGTACACAGTATCAGCAAATTCATTTTCAATCAATAACTGATGGGGGGCTGATCTGCATCAGGGGTGCACCAACACCCACACTTGAGAAGCTACTGCAGTGATGCTTAGTTTTCATGTTTAAGCTTTATGACAATTTATAAAATAACCTCTCATCATTTTGGCAAATATTTTCGGTGTTAAGAAGGGAAATAATGGAATTTAGCAAGGCCCAGTAAGTTGCAAAGTTGGCTTTATTCCCATGGTATGTGTTTTATTCTTTTGCCTCAGTAGTTGATAACATTTCAGCTCCGGAAACACTGAAAAGTTAATATAAATTCTGAGTAAAGATATTTGTGGAACTTACATCCAAAGTTTGAACAGCATCTTAATAAGTACTTAGGTTGTTTATACTTTTTTTTTTTTTTTTTTTTTTTGGTGGTGCTGGGGTTTGAACCCAGGGCCTTATGCATGCCTTGTGCATGTGACACAAGCATTCTACTAAGTGAGTTATATCTCCAGCCCTGCTTAGGTTGTTTACAAACTTTTACTTTATCATTCCATGGACTCAAAAGGCCTAACTGGGTCTTTTACTGTTAGATCTGAAGACATATATTGCAGAGAGAGCTTCAGACTTTCTTATCCATAACAAAACACCACCAAATACCACTGTAACAATTTTTATTCTTCTTAAGCTCTGCCACTTATATGGTCTCAGTAGTCTGTTTATTTATTTATTTATCTATCTATTTATCTATCTATGTGGTACCATGGATTGAACCCAGGGGCACTTGCCCCTTTTTTTTTTTTTATTTTTGAGACAGGGTGTCACTATGTTGCTGCGGCTGATCTTAAATTTGTAATCCTCCTGCCCCAGCCTCCAGAATCGCTGGGATTACAGGCGAGTGCCATCATACAGGGTTTAGGAGATTTTTTTAAAGATGAGATAACAGAGCAGGTACTATTATCTATATTTTACAAACAAACAAACCAGGTCATGAAAACTAAGTGAGTTTCCTAAGGCAATGTGCCAAATTAAAATACAAAGAAAATTCAAACAAGACAACCATAAAAAAGAAAATTCAAACAAGACAACCACAACCCTAGCTCATTGTATTTTCCTGATACAGCTGAAATAATGCTGGATAATGAAATCTGTATCTTCTACAACATGCAACTTTATAAATCTTCTCCCTATAAAGTACCAGGAATGTTTTCCCAACCGAACATGTAATGTTTATTTTAAGAGAACTTGCTTCATTTCACTATTTAAAGGCTAGGAAATGTAAGTATCCTTTTCTCACAAAATTACATGCCATTGGATTTCCACTGTTTAAGGTTACAAAACTCACTGACCAAGTGCTCTGAGACATACTGATCTCTGTTATTAACAAGGCAAAGCTGAAATACTAAAATGGAGGATCCTTTGCAATTATGATGCTAAGAAAAAAAAAAAAAAGAAACAGTAAAATAACAATCATGCCCAGTGTGGTGGCTCATGCCTGTAATCCCAGCAGCTCGGGAAGCTGAGACAGGAGGATCTCGAATTCGAAACCAGCCTCACCAAAAGCGAGGTGCTAAACAATTCAGTGATACCCTGTCTCTTTTAAATAAAATACAAAAAATAGGGCTGGGGATGTGGCTCAGTGTTCAAGTGCCCCTAAGTTCAATCCCTGATACCCCCCCAAAAAGAAGAATAACAATCATAACCATATAATAAAGTTTTCATGACAAATATTCAAATCCTTCTGACTTTGTTCTATCTTGTTTTGAGATAAAGGAATCCACTTATTTCCTATATAATAGTTCCTATATATGGTTTAATTGCTTGTCATATCTGAGATGCATGGTTGGTTCTCATTTCACTACGTTTTCAGGTGGCATCTATGAGGTCAGGTCTGCAGAAATGATAGTGAGCCTATTCATGTACAAACATTCACAGAAATATCAAGGGAAAATTCACTTCAGCTACCTATATGAAAGTGTTTGCATTAGTTTCCTTACTGCCATGATCAAACCATAAATTTAGTGGCTTAAAACAACATAAATTTTTATCTTACAGTTCTGGAGGTGAAAAGTTGAATGGGTTTCACTGGACTAAAATCAGGTGTCAATAGGGCCATGTTCTTTCCGAAGCAAGAGTTCACTTGATTCATGTTGCCTTCCTTCAAGCTAGCAAGCACATCTCCTCAACTTCTGCTTCCATCATCCTATCTTCTCTGACTTTCCACTCCCTTGTCCATCTTTTAAGGACCTTGTGGTAATGTAGGAATCAGCTGTGCAATCCAGGATAATCTCTCCATGTCAATGTTCTTAAACACAGGCTCCAAGGATTGGAGTATGAACAGCTTTGGGGGGACAATATTCTGTTCATGCTACTCAACAGCTAATGGCAACCTTACACAGAATGTTCTCTGAGTTCCATGCTGCCTGATATAATGAAAAGTTTAGAGAATTTGGAGGCATGTGGACCTAGGCTGGGCTTTGGAATCTGGCATCCACCAGTCCTGTGATCTAAAACAAACAACTCAACATTGAGTAAATTCAAGTTCATCATCTGTGAAGTTGTAGCATGAGAAGATTATATAAAGAATATGAATACACCTAGTACTGATGCTAGTAAATAAAGATAATGTTTAATAAGCGGCAACTTCCCTTCCTTTTCTTATTTAGACTGTGCAGTTTGAGTAATAATCATTCTTTCCTTGCTTAAAAAAGTATTCATGTTTTGGCCTATAATTGTATCAGCAGCATCATTTCCCACTAGGAAGTTTTAAATAATTTTATTATAACATTTACATAATCAGGGGATTAGTCTGAAATGACTCTGCTCCTGCTTAAATATTTTACTTCAAGATAAAAGTTCGCTCTTAACATATATCTCTTTTGCACTCTTCAATGAGTTCGGGTTTAAAATAATTTTATAGAAGTTTTAAGATTGTGTCAATTAAATACATTAATTTTTACAATTTAAAGAGTTTTCATTGCCTTTTTAATATCTGTTAGTGTATTATGATTATACAAAATAATGGGATTCATGGTGACACATTTGCACAGGTGCTTCGCATAATTTAATCAATTTCATTCCCCAGTACCAACTCCTTTCCTTTTTCTTCTTCTCCCTCCCCATTTTTGCTACTTTAAGGTGACTTTTATACGTTATGTAAAAGGCACAAATTTCTTTTTATTATAGTTTTGAGATTTGCTTCCACTACACATATTGTCTGTGATGAGTAATTAATAACTGTCTTCACTACTACTAAAAAGATTGTCTTATAATAACCATTAGGACATATTTCACTGACTTTTCTAAGCAATTTATCAAAAAGCTTTTTGAATCTAACTTTGCCTAGACTACAAAGATAAGAATCCATTATTTTCAGCAACCATCTCTTGCAGCATTCAAAGAAGAACATGTCTCCCATTCTAAAAATCAGCAATTGTATTATATTATCTCAAATGCCGACCTAATGGAATCTAATGTGGACTTGGCTAGACAACAATAAACAATCTAGCAATGAAATCATGTCACATATGACAACCGCATCATGTCCCTGCACTGTGCCTCCTCCCACCGATGTTATGATAATGCTTCACTGGGAATTTATTATTTATGAAACAGAAGCAGAATTTTCTTAGGAGCAGACTGTCACAGGTACTTAGTGTTATAGCACAGAAAATACTTCCACACATCCATCAGTACCTGCTTTGCCTTGTTGGACAATCTCTAGTAAAGAAGGCCACCTTAGTCCTCTAACCTTCTAGTTTGCTGTCCAAAAGATTCAGTGACATTCTTGCTGTTAGGGGGATGGGGCAAGCCTAATAACAAACATAGAAGAATGTGTCCTTTATTTTCTATGTTCTTTTTTAAAAAAATACTTTTAGTTGTAGATGGACACAATACCTTTATTTTATTTATTTATATGTGGTACTGAGGATTGAATCCAGTGCCTCACACATGCTAGGTAAGCTCTCTACCACTGAGCCAAAACCCCAGCCCTCTAACTTCTTTAATTAGATCTAAAAGTAATTGCTGTTTCCTTCTCTAGATAGCAAGGTTTGAGATCTTTAGATATTCATTTCTCAACACTAGAACCAAAAGATAACATGCATCAGGATATCACCAGGTATTTTTTTTTTCTTTAGGAAACCATTTTTGTAGTTCTTTATTCACTTTTACCAAAACAAAACAAAACAAAAAAGAAACAAAATAAACTGAGGAAAGACAAAGGATTAATTCTTTTATATCTAAGATAATACAAAATTTATAATCAGAAATTTTATTTCTGGGTGTGTCTGTGAGGATGTTCCTGAATGAAATTTAACTCTTTTTACTTTTTTTCATAGTAATAGGATTAATTCAGAGTCTTGTGCATGATAATGCTAAAGCAAGGGCTTTACCACAAGCTACATTCTCAGTCCATTTTTATTTTTGAGACAGGGTCTTGCCAAATTGTCCATGTTAATCTTGAAAAGCTAGGGAACTTCCTGCCTCAGCTTCCCCTGTAGCTGGGATTACAGCCAGGCATATGACTAGCTGCCATGCCTGGCAGATTATCGTTTGAATTGGGAGAATATGTAAAGCAAATTGCCTTCCATAATGTGGATAAGCTTCATTCAGTTGGTTGAAGATCTCAACAAAATAAAAGGCTAAGAAAGAATTTTTTTTGTTCACAGTAAAATCGAGCATAAATAGAGATTCAGTTCCATATAATCCCTGTCCCCTCCCCAGCCATAGCTTCCTTCACCATCAACATGCACTACCACTAGAACAAAATCAACAAATCAATATTTATACACTATTATCAATCAAAGCTCAGAGTTTGCATTAGGGTTCACTCTTGGTATTATATATTATATGGGTTTTGATAAATGCATGATGATATGTATCCACCATTACAATATCATGTAGAATAGTTTTACTGCCTTAAAATTCCCCTGTTCTCCATCTATTTACCCCTCACTCCTTCCTTCAAGCCCCTGGAAACCACTGACTCCATAGTTTTGCTTTATTTCAAACTGTCATATGTTGGAATCATTTAGCATGTCCGTGTTCTTATCAGACTGGCTTCATTCACTTAGTAATAGGAATTCAAGTTTCCTCCATGTCTTTCCATGGTTTTCTAGCTCATTTCTTTTTATCACTGAACAATATTCCATGATACTTATGTGCCACAGTTTATCTATTCATCTATTAAAGGACATCATGGTGGTTCTGTAACTTTGGTAATTACGTTCAATATTTGTTAGAGAATATTTTCAAGTAATTAGAATGAAAAGGAAAATAATGATTCAATGTATCCAAAAATATTATTGACAGGGATTATTAAAAATATTCTTGGAAGTTTCATTTGATGTCTAGAAAATGACAAAAGTAGTTTCAGTAATTATAATCAAACCAGATAGTTGGACCAGGCATTATCTAACAATGAAGTTAAAAATATATTTAAAAACAGAATCATATATTTATAATGCATACTGTCTGTATTAGTGTTCCTCAAAGTAGGCTATCTGGGAACTATTTCATAAGTATCCAGGACAAGTTACAAAAGGTATTTTTCAATATTCCATTACCATACCATTACCTGGGTAGTCAGTGTATAAAAACAAAGGGCTTATTTTGGCTCACAGTTTTAGAGGTTCTAGTCCCTGATTTGTTGGCCTGATTGCTTTGGGCAAGGCTACCCATCTTGTGGGAACACATGATAGGAAAAAAAACTGCTTACATCATGAGCTAGGGAGCAAGGCATGCTTGCAATGCCCTAAGGACCTCCCACTAGGCCCACTCCCAACAGCAATATCACTAGCCTGGGTACCACAGCTTTAACATATAGGCTTTAGGATACCTTCAACATTCAAATTATAGCAGAAACCTTAATCAGAATGCATGTGAACTCACTCACTGAGCACTTCCTTGAGAAACTTTTCCCATGAAAAAACTTCTGTTGAAATGACACAGCATTAAATTGCTTATTTACAATCTGTAGCTCATCAGCACGGACATGCATTGATTGGCACTTATCAATAGTTTGTTATATTACCCCTACAGTTTGGCTTCCTCTCCCACCAATCTACTGAAGTTACCTTGTTGTGTTGTTCTGAATCTTCCTTGATCTTCTACAGAACATGACTTTCTCTTGAAACCCTTTTTTTCTAGCTTTTATTAAAATGTACATGCTGGTTATGTGCATGCATATTCAATTCTTCTTTATGTTCCCTTTGGCCATGTTCTTGTTATCTCCCTCTTATCTGAGTAAAAACATCATTTTGGTTCTGATCATAGATGTTTTAAAACGTAGCTTTCCTTTCTCATGTGCAACCTCATATGTTCCTGAGATCTCAACCATCATCTTTGTGAAGATGGTGCAGTGATGATGTTTTGTAGCCATTGCAGCATCCAGTCCAAACAGTTTTGCACATAGTGGATGCTCTGTGAATTTCTATGGGATTGCAATGGTGGTAAATTATGTGCACCATTTGTCACTAGTATCCACCATGCAGTTTATTGGCTCTTACCACATTAAGAAGTGTAATGAAGAAACACATTTATTTTTGAAGTAGCAATAATTACCGTATTGAAAACATTATTTGTAGCTGGGGTTGTAGCTCATTGGTAGAGCAGTTGCCTCGCATGTATGAGGCACTGCGTTCAATCCTCAGCACCACATAAAAATAAAAGATAAAATAAAAATATTGTGTCCATCTACAACTAAAAAATTTTTTAAAAGAAAACATTATTTAATTTCATTTGCTGGTTTTTAATTAAATACTGAGTAAAATCTAAGAAAACTAAATTTTAAATGTTTGAGAAAACATTTGAAATAAAAAATATTAGAGGTAAATTATTTCACAGTTGCACAGAATGAAGTAAATTTATCATCAGAAAGAGAATACAGCAGGGATAAAATGATTCTAATACCCGAATTTTTACCTTTTTCTAATATCAAGCATTTTTTTATTTTAAAAGTCTATTAAATACTATCAGCTTATAGATGATTAGAATCTATAAACAAATTATTTCCTTGAAGTTTTTGATCCCAAAACTCAAACAAGAAAGAAAATATACTTTTAAAAAAAAGCATATATCTGGTTGTTCAAAACATTACAAAACTCTTGACATGTCATATTTCATACATTAGATTCAAGTGGGTTATGAACTCCCATTTTGTAATGTTTTGAACAACCAATAAAATAAATAAATAAATAAATAAATAAATAAGCATATATCTGAATCATTTTCCCATAGCCTTGTTAATTTACCCATTAGAAGCTTTCTTACATTTTAATTTTTCTCCTCAGAGTTCTTCATATTTTCAATGATGATAAAACTGGATTCTCTAGCCATATTCGAATTTCTAACATACCTTGTTCTACTTCTTAATGATTCCTGTTAATGGATTTTGTAAAATTGAATGTTAACAAAATGTATGCATTTGACAGAAAATAATGATCAGCTTACCATATAATGCATAATTCATATCATGAGAGTGATACTGTAGTGCCTCTGTGATCTGTAGGATAAATTCAGAAGTGAGAGAAAGAAAGGAACACAGCAGTGTGCAAACATGGAAGAATCAGCAATGCTGCTATTTTAACATAAATTCTGCATAATCATGGGACCCAGGAGTGCTTATTTGGCCTCAAGCAAAGTAATTAATCACAGGAAAGGTGGGGAAAAATTGGCTGTGGAAAATATTGAACATCATGGAATTTAATTTTAGTGACACTGATGCACCAATAAAATAATTTCAGAATAATGCTTTGCTATTTAGAATAGCAGTAGATATTTATATGCTTACAGTAATTATCAAAACAGTGAACTAAATTGCTATAGATATTGAAGTGGTTATTTTACTATTATTTTTTCTGAAAAGGAGATTTGATATATGTTACTCTCTGCTAATAATTAATTTTTGAGGAATCTTCGAATTAGACTATGACAATGTTCCTGCAGAACAAATGAGTGAATCCTAGTTACAGCATCGAGTTCAGAGACTGTTCAGAGCATGGCCAGAAAGCTGAGGCATGGAGTCTGAATGAAAAACAAAAACTGACTATTAAAACTCCTTTCATATTCCTCTAGTACTTGACAGTTTATAAGTACTTTTATTTTTATTATCAATTTTATTTTTAAGCTAATTCACGGGAAACATATTGAAGTCCCACAGAATCAATGAAGTTTAAAAAGCAGACTAAGAATATCGGCAGGAGGCTATGGGATTGGTGGCTAACAGAAAGATAACTGTTGACATTGTGCTGCTGCTTATCCTTAATTCAATAAACACTATGTGTCTGCAGATGTGATTTCTGAGAATCAGAATGTTAATGAAGAATTTATAAAATAAATAGCAAACAGCACGAATTTAGCAATGATTCCATTTATGTTTTAATGTCAGCAGTGTTATTAGATTCAGGTCTTTACAGGACATTTTCTTTAAAAATGAGACGAACTAATATACGAAACAGAATATTCACACACAAATACACACAACACAAACACACACACAGTGGGTGCTCCTGGGGAGAAAATTCTGAGGAGCAGATTGGTGAATGCCCACCAGCCCAACACAGCAAAAAATCAAAGCAGACAGCAACAGGGAGAATGGGGATGGAGGAACCATGGTGTGCCAGGAACTGCAGTGAGCTCTGAGGAGGCAAAGAACAGAACAGCAAATTGCACCATGGCTTCAACTTCAAGAAACCTCTTGAATTAGTTTTGATTTGCATTTCTCTGATTACTAGAGATGTTGAACATTTTTTTCATATATTTGTTGATCAAGTGTATATCTGCTTCTGAGAAGTATCTGTTCAGCTCTTTAGCCCATTTATTGATTGGGTTGTTTGTATTTTTGGTGTTAAATTTTTTGAGTTCTTTATATATCCTGGGGATTAGGTCTCTATCTGATGTGTGTGTGGCAAAAATTTGCTCCCAAAATAAAGGCTCTCTGTTCACCTCATTGATTGTTTCTTTTGATAAGAAGAAGCTTTTTAGTTTGAGTCCATTCCATTTATTAATTCTTGATTTTATTTCTTGTGCTTTAGGAGTCTTGTTAAGGAAGTCTGGGCCTAATCGGATGTGATGAAGATTTGTGCCTACTTTTTCCTCTATTAGGTGCAGGGTCTCTGGTCCAATTCCTAAGTCTTTGATCCACTTTGAGTTTTGTGCATGGTGAGAGACAGGGGTTTATTTTCATTTTACTGCATATGGATTTCCAGTTCTACCAGCACCATTTCTTGAAGAGACCATCTTTTCTCCAATGTATGTTTTTGGTACCTTTGTCTAGTATGAGATAACTGTCTCACACCATCAGAATGGCAGCTATCAAGAATACAGACAACAATAAATGTTGGTGAGGATGTGGGGGAAAAGGCACAGTCTTACAGTGTTGGTGAGACTGCAAATTGGTGCAACCGTTCTAGAAAGCAGTATGGAGATTCCTTAGAAAACTTGGGATGGAACTATCACTTGACCCCGTTATCCCACTCCTGGATCTATACCCACAAGACTTAAAATCAGCATACTATAGTAACGCAGCCACATCAATGTTCATAGCAGCTCAATTCACAATAGCTAAACTGTGGAAACAATCTAGATGCCCTTCAATAGATGAATGGATAAAGAAACTGTAGTATATACACACAATGGAATATTACTCAGCATTAAAAGAGAATAAAATTATGACACTTGCAGATAAATGGATGGAGTTGGAGAATATCATGCTAAGCCAAGTAAGCTAATCCCCAAAAACCAAAGGCCGAATGTTCTCTCTGATAAGTGGATGCTGATCCATAATGGGAAGGGGGAGACATGGGGAAAATGGGGAAACTTTGATTGGGCAAAGGGGAGGGAGGGGTGGGAGGGTGCAGGGGGATAGGAAAGATGGTGGAATGAGATGAACATCATTACCCTAGGTACATGTATGACTGCACATATGGTGTGACACTACATGTACAACCATATAAATTGTGCTGCAATTGTGTACAATGAATCAAAATGCATTCTGCTGTCATATATACCTAATTAAAATTAAATAATTAATTTTTAAAAAAAGAAAGAAAGAAACCTCTTCATATACACAGCCTTTCCCTGTTGCTTCCTCAAGGATACAGCTTCCTTCAAAATGCCTTGCAGCTGCTCTCTTCCTAGCATCCTCCATACCTCAGGTCTGTGGGCAACATTAGCATCTCCTTGCTTTCATTATCCTTGACCTTGAGCCAGGGCTTTACGTGTCACTCCTGTTTTTCCTCTCCTTCGCTGTCAATTCTACCTCCTCTAAACCACTCCTAAGCACATTCTCTTCTCCCTAGCTATCTGCTCCTCACTTAGTTCAGACCACCATTTGCTCTTCATAATTGCTTTTTCGGCCCCTATATGAATTATTTAAATTTGAACCTCCTTTATTTTTAAAATAAAGATCATAATATTAGTATCCAGCTTACAGGTTTCTTCAAAGGACGAAATGAGTTGATACACATAAAACATTTAGAATAAATGCTCAGAGCATAATAAATGCTTAATTAATGGTAGTTATTATTACTGTTATTATTGATTGAGAATACTGAGGGACAAAAGCAAAGCTTAAGCCTAAAACACCATTCCAAACCTCAAAATCCTGTAAGCAATTACATTATGTAGCAGTCATTTGTTCACTTATCTTTATCTCCCAACAGACTATGAATCCATTTGATGTCTAGAAAATAGCAGGTATGTAACAAATACTTATTGAATTGAAAAAAAATTATTTCTAATTATATAATAATGGGCTTTTATGCCATTCAATCAAGTAATGACTAGGGAATATGATTACAGAAATGCATGGCACATAGATTTTGCTTTTTAATATCATGGTTTGATGCCCTTCTCTCAAGTCTAAAAATTACACAGGCAGAAGTACACTCTGGCTCTAACAGAAAAAGAAGCTCAAATATTTAACTTTCCAAATGTCATATTTGAATCACTTTACCAACACATATATGAAGCTACATTAGATAGCCAAGACATCTGCTTCCTTGGCCAGAAAGTGCAGGCGTTCGTGGGGATTTAAGCTGGAGACAGCAAATATAAAACAACAGCCTTCAGAACCTACAGGGTAGCCTGTAGCCCAGGGCTGCCCATGTTGGAGCCCTGAAATTTACATGCTCCCTTCAAGGGTCAATGGGGCTTCCAAAGATAAGGGATAAAAGGCTGCCTCAGCCTCACCTCTTACACACTTTCTAGATCACAAGGCCCCTAACTCTCCCGGTATATCTGATTCAATTCACTTGTGTTCAACTGTACTTTTATGGGCTTCATTAGTCCTTGGCTAGTCACAGTCCCCCTCAGAAATGTTACTGGCAAAGTGACCACAACCCATAGTACATAATATTTAATTCTTTGAAGGAGATAAAAGGAGTACCTTACATATGACTTTAGGGAAATAGTAGAGGATAGTTAAGATCAGGCATTGTGCATGCCAGTACCCTTGTTGTTGGCTGTGATAAACCTTAGAAGATAGACTGAGAAGCCAATAGGAAGTTACAGGTGCAAAGCTGAGAGTGCAAAGATCCAGAGGTATCTGGAGAATGGTGTTGCCACCACACTGAATGAGCAGAAGACAACAAAGGGTCAGATGAATGATACCTAAAGGTCTGGAAGGTCATCCCAGGGGTCTGGCAGTAGTCAGTCAGGTGGTCAGGAGGACCTAAGCAGGAGGTGGAAGTAAATCACACAGTCCTGCACCAGGATTTGGAAAGGAACAATCAGAGGAGAAGAAAAGATAAGTGGTTACAGGAATGTTCTAAGAAGAGAGAAGGGGTGTCAGATTAAAAAGTGAAAAGATAGGAAAAGGTGGAATCAAAGGTTATTCTGGCAAATCAAAAGGTGAGTGAAGGTGTGACCAGCTGAGCATAAAGATGAATTGAACTTTCTTCCCACTAACACCCAAACATGGCACAGCCAAGAGCCACAGGTTAACCAAAAGAGAGAAACAGTTCGTGTTTATTCAAATTCAGCTGTGCATTAGTCACTGAGCCGAGTGATTTATTTACCTTATTTGTTCCCATTTAAATCTCTATATAACCCATGAGAGCTCTGTTTGATGGTCATCAATTTAGATCAATTTAAAAAACAAAAGGTGCACAGCAATAAAAAGACCTTCGTATATTCATAGCATAGATGGTGAAGAGGATGAATTACTCAGAAAACGTTGTTAAGGGAAAACCTGCTATTTGCCAAGCATGGTGGGAAACAATGGCAAACAGACAGATACAGGTAGAGTCCCTGATTCAAACTCAGACCTGACTTCTAAGTCCATTCCTTTCTTCTTCTACCATTGCTCTGCTCTCTCAGAAAAGAAGTTCCTGCTGTGATTCAGTTACAGCATTTGACTAATGCCATGCTGTGCCCACACAATTGAAATTGTCGATAATCTTAATTCTTGAAGTCATTATTTTTTACTCAAGAATGTGATTTTAAACCTTTCAAATGTTAATGATCACAGGAAATCACAGTACTTTGTGCTGAACTGCTCATTCATTATTCATATTTTAAGCAAGCAAAACTGATGTTAACTCTCAGACCAATATAAGAAAATGGTTTACATCAAAGTTTGAGCCTTCTCCCTCTGAGAGTCCCAGCTTCTTGAACAGAACAAGAAGTACTTAAGCTTTAAAATAATTTTCTAGATATCAGAGTATGGAGTACAAAAATGTAACTTGTATCAAAGTACTTAATTAACACTAGAAGGAAAACTCCAAGAGTCATTTGTATATTTTAAATACTCAAGATATTAAGAATTGAAATATACATGGAACTCTATGATAATTAGAAAACATTTCTTTATTCACTTAATAAATATTTATTGATCACTTACAAAGTGATTTACAAAGGCAACTTTATCATTGTTATGAGATACTTAGAAATTACTACAACAGGATATTGTTTCTAGGTTTTATATGGGTACAGCACAAGACACAAGGAAACAAATATAATTCTAGTCCAGGGCATGTGGCTGTTGGAAAACAGTTCTCCAAAGGTATCTAGCATTTCTGCATATATTGTGAATAGACCAATGACTATCCTTTGTTTTGAATTCTATTTTCAAGTATGTTTCTATAGCCAACAGCCTTGGAAGACAGAGGGTTATAAAAGTCAAGAGCATAGGGCAGGTTTGCTCAAAATTCTTGATATAGTATCTCTGCAGAGTGAAGTGTGGGAATGCTTACTGTCCAGTATGATGAAGTCTCACTCCAGAGCAAAGGGTGGACATATTTACTACCCATCATAAAAGATTGCTATTCTGGGGCTGGGGTTGTGGCTCAGGGGTAGAGTGCTTGCCTACCATGTGTGAGGCACTGGGTTCAATCCTCAGCACCACATAAAAATAAAGACATTGTATCCATCTATAACTAAAAATATTTTTTTTTAAAAAAGATTGCTATTCCCTGAGCTCAATTGATCCTCTCCTATACCACAATCTATTCAGTATAGCAACACAACCTGGCTCTTTTTAATTGGTACTTTTTAGTTATACATGATAATAGGATCCATTTTGACATAATTATAAAGACAGGGAATATAATTTGTTTTAATTCAGTTCCCAGTACTTCCCCTTCCCTTTCCTTCCTCCTACCCCTGATTCCTTTCCCTCTATTCTACTGACCTATTATTTACTTATAGTGTTTTTTTAGTTACTGTCTTACACATGTACATGATTGTGAGATTCACTGTGGTATATTTATATATGTACATAGGAATAGACAGTGGAATGAATCTGACATAATTTTCCTAAGTACATATATGAATTCGCTACAGTGAATCCCACCATTGTGTATATCCATAAGAAGGGGGTCCTAAATATAAAATGGATTTTGCTGTCATATATAACTAAGAAGAATAAAAAATAAAATTAAATAATTTAATTAAAAATGAAAAATTAAATTAAAAACCCAACAGGCAGAGATCTAAGTGGAGAGAAGTTAAGCACCAAGAAGACTATATTATAGTCTAAGAGATGACAAAACTCATATTACATAACATGCACACAATTCAAAGTATTTTATTGTTTCAAAAACCCTCTGAATAATAAAACCTCTCTGGAAGATTAATACCTGACAATGTGAGAGTACATACATGCATCACTGTATTAACTGAACTAAAAGGTCACTTCACAGATAAAGTACTCAGCTTCATTTTGGAGTTTTGAATCAAATCCCTATTTTTTTATTCTAGAAATAGAAATTTCAATTAATTACCTCTTTTCCTTAACATTACTCAGTTTTGTCACATTTAAAAGAATTTTAAAAGGATTTCTTTTATCATTTGGAATCTTTGAAAATTCTCTAACACTAATAGTTGCAATGGAGTGCAGTTGATGTTGTCTCTAAACATGAAACACAAAATCATTATGGGAAATATCCAAATTAACCAAAGGATTTCCATGAGTCTGGGTTGGTTTTTATATCACTTAGAGACTTTGGTGAAGGACTTTAAAAAACCAATCACAATTAAATTTGTATTCCCATGCATATAGACTTATTATGTTTCGAAAATATTGGTCACTAATTAGCAAAGTAACATTAAAAATAAATTTTTATAAGAACCTAAAAATGAATATTTAAGAATTAATACTTCAAAAAAACTAGTACCTAGCTAATAATTTTCCAGGTTGTCCTTTTTATAATCAAATAAGAGAGAGAATAGCATAAGAATTAAACATGACTTTCAGTTTCATATCTGCCAATTAGGAACTGTGTGACTTGTTATTTACTTTCTGATTTATTAAAAATTATTTAACCTTTGAGATCCACTTTCCTTACACATAAAATGGTGATTTTAATAGTACTCATCTGCATTTGAACGATGGGTTTTATGAGGATTAAATGAGATATGCATATAAAGTCCTTGTCTGCCAAAAGCACAGGAAATGCTAAATGAATGGCACTTAATCAGCTATAAACATAATATACACTTTCTTCTCCCCAAAAAGATCATCAGAGCCCCACATATCATTAGTAGCTGGAAATCGAACTCCCGAGTTCTACTAAACAAAACAATATATCTTACTCAGTCACATGTGTCAACATTAAGGTTTATGAGACCAATTGCAATTCTGTGCCAGGAACGAATAATTAGAAAACATCGGTAACATGTATAGAACATGCATAAAAATGTACAAAAATCAGAAACACTACATATATTTAGGAACTTTTTTTTAAGAAGTTGTTTTACAGATTGTTCTTGTCCTTAATCCAGGAACACCCCTCCCCTGGCCCACACCCCCATATGGAGAACTACAATACCACATTTTCTAATGAGGGTAAAGTACCAGATACCCCTTGGCTCAGATGTGAAAGACATGTCTGTCTTCCATAGGGACAAACAGCCATGTATCCAGATATGGATGTATCTCAATGGGCCCCCAGATCTCATTTTTCCCAGGGAAAAAACATATGTCACCAATGTTTGCAATTCTGGAGACACATTCTAGTTGGTTCATGCTTGAGTGACAGATCAGGAAACACTGTCATTCTTGGTTTACTGATATCCTAAGTCACACAAACTACCTTAACTTACCCGAAAGTAGTCACTGCATGCTGCTAGGACTGCCTTGTGAGCATGGAATTTCTGTTCCTCAGCAATCAAGGTGACATCACAGAGGATACCGTCACTCCTCTGCTGATTCAGCGCTGCCAGGACGCTGTCATTGTGAGATTCTGAGTGGCAGAGCCTCTGGCCTGTCAGCATTTCTTGAATACTACAAAGGAGAACAATCAAGTCAACTTTTTTCCTCTCAACAGCCCTGCTTCCTGAATGCTATCCCATCTTTCCACCCTGATGGAAGGAACTTGGCTTCCAGTGCACTGAATTTGACCTTCACGTTCATACATTTTTTTTTTTAAAAAAATCTCCTCTGTGCTATGTTCTTTTTCAAAAATATTTTTTTAGTTGTAGATGAACACAATACCTTTATTTTATTTTCATATGGTGCTGATGACCAAACCCAGTGCCTCACACATGCTAGGCAAGTGCTCTACCACATCCCAGCCCTGTGCTATGTCCTTGTTTTCTTTTCTCTGATTCTTTCCTTTGTCCCATCTTTTTATCTCCTACTAGTGCCCCTCTTTCTAAGTTTGTGTTCATGTGTGTCCATCCATCTGTGTCTTCGTATTAGTCCATTTCTTGGACCCGTGAGCCTAATTCTAGGTCCTGATCCCCTCAGCATGTACACCTCTGAGTACAAAATTTGCTCTTGATGTGTTTGTGTGTGTGTGACTCTTTCCAATCTGTGACTCCCACTCTAACTGATTCTTTCTCCAGCTTTGTAACTTAAGATGTCTCCCCACAAGACATAATACTTCATTAATAAATACAGGAAAAGTGAGCAAATGCTGATTAGGGAAAAAAGAGCTACAGGTTGTGAAACCCTGTTTCTGGACAGCAAACTCTACTTAAAGCTGAGTAAAGACAGCAAAAGGATGGTTGAGCATTGCCTCTCCTGTGCTGATAATTCCTGCATCCAGTCCCTCCTTCTTAGTGCACAAGGGCTGCTCAGGAAAAGCACAGAGTGGCCATAGCCTTGCCTTCATGGCTGGTTTATTGACAGGGTTCTGCCCAGCAGGTGCACCGGTTGCCTGGTATATTACATGAAGCACAAATCACCACCTTAAAGCTAACTAAATGCTTCCCATGAAATTCCAGAGTGCAGTCAGTAAGCTCTATTGGACATTTTCAACTGGGAAGCCTCAGAAATGTCAGAACTGTGGAAAGAGAATAACTTGACAGAAGGTGATGATATAGGAAGCTCTCGTGGGAAGGTGGGTGGATTGTTTTTAGTTAAAATGTGGCAGTGAGTTTTGAAATGGTGACTGTCACTGAACAATCATCTAGTGGCTCTAGCTCTAGGAACACTTAAAATCACTAATTGAAAACCATGTTCAGAAGCATAAATAATTTTTATAAGTTCCTATGTAAAGCCTAGAATGGAGATTAATCGGCATCATTCAGTTGAAGAAATGAGGAAACAGAATGGTAACAGAAAAATTATAACAGCTAAGTACATCTTTAGAAAGTCTTTGAAAAAATCTTTCCTAAAAGGATGACACTTTTGTGTATTTAACAAACACAATGCTTATACCACATTTAGCGAACTCTTCTTAGAGATTTATAATTATTGATTCATTCAACTTTCATAATAGCCCTAGGATGCAGGTAGTATTGTTAGCTCTATTTTACAGATAAAAAAAACAAAAGTTCAAGAGCAGGCATTGTTTTTTAAATTTTTAAATTTTTTTTAGTTGTAGATGGACACAATACTTTTTATATTTTTCATGTGGTGCTGAGGATCAAACTCAGTGCCTCACGCGTGCCAGGCAAGCACTCCACCACTGAGCCACAACCCCAGCCCAAGAGCAGACATTTTGAAAACATAACACTGAGAGTTATTCCTTTTTTTGCTTAAAAAAATAATCTGTAAATATGAGCTCCAAAATGTATGCCTGAGGGGGACAAAGGGTACAAAAGTCCCACATAATTTTATATTTATATTATGTATAATAATCAGAAAATCAGCCATTTAGAATAATATACATGAATATAATAACATGAGATCATAGATGTTTGAAATCATGCTTCCAAAACATTAATTTTTATACTGTGACTTAAAGTTTTGAGGTAGAATGTAGATTTTTATTGCAATCTTAGAAAATGTATTTAAAACTTTCATGAATTTTTCCCCCTTTCTATCATCTTAAATACTAAATAAATAGATTTTTAAAAATTTAACTTGCCATGGAACAGAATATATTAAAACAATTTCCTTAAAATATTTCCTTACTCATTTTCCAAATATAGTGCCACAATGCATGTCCTTATTATTAAGCCTAAATCAGTATTTGCATTTCATATATATGTAGAGAGTAAATAAATTTTGCCAGGAAAAGAGCAGCTGTAAAATGAAATTTGGCAAAGGAGAAAGGTCTCCACTTTGAAACAATAGTGATGCTGCACGATTTCACAGGATCATTCAGCTTGGCTTGAAATATTCAAGCTTAAAGAAAATAACAAGCTAAATATTTAAGACAACACTTGGCACAAGATCCCAAATATTTTGGAACCAATATGTTAGAAATCTTTAAAAGCAGAAACAAATACTCCAACATTTGGCAAGAAATAAAGGCCCACTAATCAACAAGTCAATATTGTATTCCGAAAGTAACTTCCCACTCAATTCTCAGATATAAATCTGCAAAAGACTTCAACCCTCCAGTGTAAAGGAACATGTGGCCAATGAACACTGCTGGAAGGTGACAAGCCCACTTTACCAAGTAATAATCATAAGCCAGGGAGGAGAGGAATCAAAGTCTGCCATGTACCATGTCTAATTAACTGATGAGCAGATACTTACTTGCAATTAGCTCTCTGTCAGCATCTATAACACACCAAATTAGCAAACTACACCCTTCAATTTAGAGGAATTTCCTTTTACTATCTGGGAAACAAAAGAAAAAAAAACATATCCTAAAACTTCCTAATTCCTGGAAAAATACATGAAGAAGCAACTATATTTCTCAAGGGAATACAGATTTGAGTGTCAAAGGACAACAATCAAGTTCTGAGAAAAATGTTCCATGAAAGAATTGTTGCCACCTCAAAATTCACAGGTAGTGCTGTGGCCTACCTCACCCAATGCAACTCAATGTCCTTTTCTATGGCCCACCTTACCCAATGCAACTCAATGTCCTTTTCTATGGCCTGCCTTACCCAATGCAACTCCAATGTCCTTTTCTACAAGAACCCGATGAATTGCACTGTTTCACATGAGAGCCACTAGTCACACATAGCTCCCTAGGTGGCTCGCAAATAAAAATGTGATGTTAGTGTAAGATCTATACAGGATGTCAAAGATGGTATGAAAAAAGAATGAAAAATATCTCATTAATGTTTTAATATTGATTACATGTTTAAATTATTATAGTTTGGGTATATTTGGTTTATATAAAATATATTAATTAATTAACATTAATTTGACCTGTTTATATAAAATAAATTAATTAACATTAATTTGACCTGTTTCTTTTTACCATTTTTTTTTCTAATGTGACTACTTCAAATTATGTATGCTTCCTATTATGGTTCTAGTGGGAAGTTCCTAGAAAGCTATGTTCCTTTATCTCTTTTCACCTGAAGCCTACTAGGACTTCCGGTGACCCCCAATCAGGCTCCTGAGCCAAGCCTGGGCCTGGTGCAACAGTGAGAAGCCTATACTCCCTGAGCTACACATTGCTTTTTAGTAACATCAGGGAGCAACCACTTGATTGACTGTATGTCAGCATCAGTAATGGGGAGTGTAATAAGAGAGGTCTTGGGGAATAGTAGTATTCATGACTTTAAGCCTGTAACCTTCATTCTTGGATGGATGGCAAAAACTGATAAATTGAATGCAGAGCATGAAATTCATAACAGTGTATACCCTACTCACAGCAAGTCACTGCATTAGTGCTAGTCACTACCTCCATTCAAAAAGGGAATAATTTCATCACAGAAATCCCACAGGGTCTCATTTTCATAGAATAAAATTTGACTGAGTTCAATCACTTTTTATGTTATAAATTCCAAAATGGCTATGTGGTTTTAAACATCTGCATTTCAAATTTGAAAATTCAACTGAATTTCTATATCAGTGTTTGCCTACTACTTCTATATACAAGAACATGCAAGTAGTCTTCAAGTAAGGGTCCCAATAAGATGTTATACTCTTACATGTCAAAAACAGCCAAGTTGTATAAACAGCCTTAATCCTTTCTTTTTCCTTACATTAATACGAAAATAATTCTACTTATTTATCTGGGAAGGCTGCTAAAAGTAATGGAACTTAATCTTATTTTTTATAAAATACTTTATAAATTTTTACGATTCTACAGTTGATAGCAATGGCCATTATAATAGCAAAAAGAAATCACGGAGAATGATTAAGAAATAATAAACAGAAAGGAATTTAATTGTATATGAACAGTTTTGTATCCTTCCTTGCCTCATTCATTCATCTTACAAATATTTATTCAGCCTGTTGGTAGCAGGGCAAAAACAGTGAGCAAACTCAGATGTGGCAGCAGTCCTCATGGAACATTCAGTTTAGTTAGGCAGTTACACATTAATCAAGTAATCTGGCCTTCCTAAAGTTCCTGGAGGTGCAAGCTTAAGGACATAATAAATTACCCTGGTAAAAGGATGAGAGGAAATTTTCCAGACAAAAGAACAGCAAATGCTATGATCCTGTGGAATAGAGGAGAATGACCCTTACACAATGTCTACAGATGGTTAATGGCTAGAACCCTGAGGAAAGGGGAGAGCCTGGTATAGGTGAGGCCAAAGTAGCAGAGGCTGGAGCCCACTCATGAGGGTATCTTGGTCAGGTTATCCTAAGAGTCATGGAAAGTCACAGAAAAAAAGTCACTCAAGCTGCAGTATCAAGAGAGGAAAGGGAGACCGGGGTAGACAAGAGCAGCTCTGGACTGCAGCTATAGTTCAGATGAGTTATGGACTTGGACCATGGACTGGAGTATGGGAATAGAGTTCCAGATGAATGGGTTTGAAAGCTATTCTGAGAGAAATATAGAGGCATTGGTGGTGGACTAAATATGGAGGTGGGAAGGAAGGAGGTCACCATGAAGATGTCTATATTTCTGTTTTATTCCCAGTTTAAAAGGATCTGAACTGCAGAGAAGAAGATGATAAATTTGGTTTGGGACATGTTAAGTTTGAGTTGTCTTTAAGACTCCCAAGAGCAGATGTCAAATATATAGTTTGATTCATGGATGGAGCTCAGAAAGAAGTCTTGGCTAGAGATATAATTTATGGGTTATATGCACAGAGGGGTAGTAGAAGCACAGCTCTGCTATAACCAACAAGTCACCAAGAAAATAAGAAAGATGGAATTTAAAGCAGATAAGCAATATTGGGCTTAGTTGTAGAAAAGGATTGCCCCTTGAATAGCAGGGAATAAATAGGTGGCCCACAAACACATACTAAACCTCTGGGCATGTTTTTTCTTATTGTATCTAAAGATTTTCTGAACTGGTCTCCAATGGACAATGTAGGCGTGAAATACAGATAGTTTGGCTCATCTGAATAGGAGTTTTTTTTTCAGATAAATGCATGAAAAATATCAGGAATGCAAGAAATTAAGGATTTAGCAAGAGTTATAGAATATAAACTGTTTAAGAAGGAAAATGGGGAGAAGAAAGGTTTGATTGTGGGGGAAAAAAAAAAGCAGGGCCAGTAGGTGAGACAGTGTAGTGATGTCACAGTGCAGTCCTAATGGGGGTAAATAAATCAGCAATCCAGGAGAGGAGGTTCTGGAAGAGTAAAGTGGCTGGTGTAGCGATTTCAAAAATGAAGCAATTACAAATGACAAGGCCCAAGGTGTGACCATAGGAGTGGGTGGTTCAGTGGAAGGAGAAGAACATTTTTGGAGATAAAGCAGGTTGAAGGTCCAAGAACCATGCAGCTGAAGAGATCTTCCATGCTGACACTGAAGACCCTGAAAGGTTATAAAGGGAAGGCTGCAAGCCAGGTGCCAGGGTTCTCAGTGAATAAGGGAAAATGACCTTGACTAAAGTGAGGAAGAGAATCGAGTAAGAGAGCTGAAGAGTCCTACCTTCAGAACAGCATGTCTTTGTCATGGTCTTCTTGAACAACTCGTCTAAGGATTAATGATTTAGAAACAAAGCTGAGAACAATCTCTCCACTCATCCTTGAAATATGTGGGATGTGATAAAATAAATAATGCTGCCACTTGAGAGGGCTACAAGAGAAGCAGTCCTCAGGGGAGGACAGGTTCAAGGAAGTCATGAGGTAAACAGAGCTTTTGGAATGGGGGACTTGATACAACTGAACATTTAATCATGTTGCAACAAACAGTTCTACCTGATATGATGTAAGAGTAAGAGATGAGAAGGGAGGGTTCTGGGTCAAAGCATAGCAGGAGAGAACATTATAATAGAAATGAGATGTTGTACTGTAGATGACAGATGATGCTAGAATGGACATTGGTTAATAAAAACAGGAATGACAAATTGAAAGTCAGCATCATTTTGAGAATGCACACTGATAATGGTAATCAGAAATAAATGTCTTGGCTGAGGTGGTGGCAAATAGATACCACAGTCCCCATGTGCTATATTGGTTGGTGACTAGATCCAGGTAGGGTTTCTCAACTGCAATACTACTGACATTCTGAGCTAGAATGGTTTTTGCTGTGGGGAGTTGTCATATACATTGTATGATGATTAACAGGATTCTTGGCCTCTACCTACTAAATGCCAATCATACCCTCACTCCTGTAGATAACCCAAAATGTTGCCAGATGTTGCACAATATACCCTCATTCCCCACTGAGTAAAACTGACCAAGTGCAGCGGACTCATGTGGGAAGAGCAGAGGCATTACACTTGCTATAGCAACGCCAGCATTTCTGAACACATTCTTGGAACTAGTCACCTTTAATAACTTCAGAGTCATGGAAAAAAGCTGGTATCATTATTTAATAGACATGCTCAATTCTTAATATTAAAAAATGTATTCTTAATGTTTATCACATGTCTTATTCATTGCTCTGAAGATCTTTTGACTATTTCCCTGAGGATGATAAAGATTTACCTCCAATGAGAATATGACAAGTGCACTCTCTTGGCTCCCACTGTTTCTGGAACATGCCAAGCTACTCCTTCCACTCCAGATCTCAGGTCATAGAGCACTTCCTCAGAAAGGCATTCCCTTATTGTATTTATCCTGTACTTTTCCTTCAGAGCATTTCTCACAACTATATTTGCATTGCTGATGGTGTGATTATTTAATGTCTATTTCTCCCATGGAATAGCCATTTCATGAGGGCAGGGACCTTATCTGTTTCATTCATAGCTGGGTCCTCTGAACCAAGTAGTGCTTGGCTCAATAAGTATCTATTTAAAAAGTGAATATTAAAGGTAAATGTTATAAAAATTTTGAGAGTAAGCATTGCACTCCCCAAAGTGATTGCTTTAAATCATTTTAAAGTCATATTCATTGGGGATAATAGTCATATATGTGCATAGTTTTCTGAATTGTTTGAAAAAATCATATACTTTTGCGGTGGTGTACTTTTTGTTTGAGGGAGGTTATTACTGCAAATAAGAAAAAGAAAAAAAGTAATAGCATTCAAAGGACCATGAAAATTCTTCAGATTATTGACCAACAACTAGGTAATAGTGTTTAGTCCTGTGCCATCACACCAAAATCATAAAAGCTCTCACTGGTTGGTTTATTCCTTCAAATATGTGTTCAGCCTCTGCTCTGTACTTGGTCCTGGAATGTGCAGTGTGACCATTTCAGGGCTCAATAGATGAAGCAAGGATGTCATCCTACAGTGTATACCTGAGGCAGCGTTCAGACGGCATTGTCTAGCTGGGTTCCTCAGGGTCTCAGTCTTAGAAGTTTGCAGAGGAATCAGCAAGCATTCCAGCTAGATAAAAAGATAAGAAAGAAGAGCATATTGAGCTAAATGCAAAAAAGCACATTCTGGGTATCCTGATGCTAATGTATTAGAGTCCTGAGGAGACGGCAGGAGAGCTCCATTGTTGACATGTAACATTTTGATACCAAGCTCTTTTAACATGCAATGGTTCTAGATATTTTGAAATTTTTAAGCTTTTTCACATTATTCAAGGACAAGAATGTCAAATATATTTGAGAGTCAATAATATTTAATAAAAGATTGAAATACAAAATAAAACATCAGATGGCCAAAGGGAAAAACTGATTTGATAAGAGAAATTTGATGATCTAAATCACTGATACTAGTTGACTTGTCCTTCACAGAGATTTTACTTCCCTTCCAAACATGTTTAATGAAATTAGTCAAGTACTTCTTGGCTAAGTGTTTACAGAAAGATGATTTTCTATTCAAGGAGCAGATTTCTGAAAACAAGATGAAAAAAAAATGACATATAGAGGATGAAAATTAGCAGGAAATGAAGACTGGGTTCTTACAGGATTAGCATAGTTGAAATATGTAATAGGATGCAGTTGTCAGGCTTTAAATGGCTCCTTGGCTATATACACTTATTCACTTACTTCCTGCTCCCCACTCTTGTCTTGGTTTTAAATCATTGATGTATCTCTAAACAGAAAAATAATTATTTAAACAGTCTGGGACCTGGTCCATGACTACACTTTACAACTCTCTCTAGAGGGTCTAGCTCCCATTTTCTAATACATCCAAGTAGCAAAATTAATTGCAATCTGGATAAGTTAAATAGGCTTCCTTCTGTCTCAATTTTATTTTGAAAAGCGAAAACAGGGTGAAAATGCCTATGAAAGGAATATGCTAAACTGTGCCTATTTCTACTGATTTGTATAAAAAAAGAGAGCTACAATTTGCAATCTGACTAAAATACAGGATTTATTATATTGGACAGAAACCCTCAATTGGTATGATTGTATTTCATTGTTAGTGATTCAAACAGTTTTTATACAATTGTATCTTTTAATTCTTATTTTCTTTTTTAATCATGGAAAACAGGATATCTATACTTTCATTTATTTCTAATGCAAGTTTTGATAAACCTAAAAGTGAACATCATTTTTAAATGATTCATGATGGGTGAGCAGCACAGGTGGTCAGAATGATTCTAGGTACATTGTTTAATTAGCTGAGACACTTGCTTAGCAACCCACTGTTGCTACAGTTTCCTTTCAGAATCCAGGTTATAAACTCGAGGCTGTTATATCCTAACACAAACACTAACAGAAATGGACACTTGAGCTTTAAAATTGCAAAGAATATCTTTTATTACAGGGAGGTGAAAAAGCTTAATCTATCTGAAAGCCCAATGTTTTGAAAACTCTTCCAATAATCAGATGAATGGAGAATACAGATCATAAAAGTTATGTAATTAACAATTAAAGGACAAATCTAACTTGATATTTTTCAAATATTTCAAACATGATCATTGAAAATTCTAAAATAAACTGCCTTCTATAGACATTTACTTTTTGGAGACCAACTGATTAAATTATCTCTTCTCCAAATTACCCACTGATAATCTGCTACATCCTGCAAAGCTTAGTGAAATGGATACCACTTTAAAGGTGAGTCAAAATGAGTTATGAAATCACCATTGAAAAATTTTTCTTACTTTTTATTATTTACTATTTTTATATACATTTTTTACTATTTAATTTGATTAAAGTCATAAATTTAGTTGGATTAAAGTTAAAATTTATAGGCAAATGCACCCTTTTTATGGAAACATCCCTGACTACTCCCAGTACAGTGTACATACAATATGGCTGGTTGTCAGTGCCAGCCATTTAGACCTCTTCTCCCTCAGCTAGCTTCCTTGCACTTTTTCACATGCCTGGAATGTGGATTTCTTCCTAATTCAAGATGCTCAACTTTTCCCATGAGCTCAGGGAAATACAAGACATCTCCTGTATTTCCCCTCCCAAGAATCCACACTTGGATTCAGAGCTGGGCCAGCATGGTGGAGCATTGAAGAATATAGGGAAAGGCTCAAGTTCCTCCAGGCACCCAGGTCCTAGGGCTGCTTGCGCGCCTTCAGAAACATTAACTACATTTATTACAAACCCTAAGGGGAGTGCTGGGTGGGGTTGGCAGCATGGGGCATAACTCTTTTCCTGTGAATTGAGAGTGACCACCTCAGTGGTCTCTTTCAACTAGTCCCCTACAACTTTGTAACCCACTGGCAAGACGAAGATTCTCTCCTTGACCCAACTCCAGTCAGGCTCTTTTAAATTCCCACCCCCCAGCAAGTAGTCCCTGCCCATAGTCATGTCTTCAAGAACTTTTACTCAACCACTGAATAAATAAAAATATCACCTTAATGAACACAGAATTTATACTCTGAATATTTAGTCTCTGAATAGTAAATGTGTCTATAAAAATAGTTAAGAAAATGTATATTACATATTTCAGTATCATTACATGAGCTTCTCAGTTCAGTTTAAGGAACTCAAGAAGGAAGGAGGGGATTTTTCTGTGCAGCATAACTACTTTAAAGGAACAGGCAGGGAAGAGTACCAGAATATGCCATTCTAAACTATGGGTTTTTCATTAATGGCCATTTGAGAATTAGCTGCTACAGGAAAAACTCTAACAGGACACAAATTTTCCTTTTGTAAGGAGAATTTTTATTTACAAAGGACTGATGTATCATGGAGTCTCAGTAAATGTCAATGTGCGCTTTCTTTTATTATTATATATACAAATATGAATTCTATTGAGATTTGCCCAGATGATAGGTATGTGGATTAATTTTTACTTATGTTTTACTTTTTGCCAAAGTAGTTAACATGACAAGTACTAATCGTTTCATATCTTATTAATGATTTTTTAAAAGTACTACTTATTCCTGCTATCTGTAATTTATACTAATTAAAGGGAATGATCACCAGTTATTAAAAAAGTAGAAGTAAAATATAAGACAAACAGAAGTGATACAATAGAAGAGTCTAGAGATATTTATTTATTTATTTTTGGTCCCAGGGATTGAACCTGTGGCACTTAACCACTGAGTCGCATTCCCAGTCCTTTTTATTTTAAGACAGGGCCTCACTTAAATTTCCAAGGCTGGCCTTGAACTTGCAATCCTCCTGCCTCAGCTTCCTGAGTTGCTGGGATTACAAGCATGTGCCACCATGACCAGTGAGTTCAGAGACTTTTATACTTATTATGAATTGTAGACATAGGTCATAACCACAAAAACATAGCCACATTAGATAATTTTCCAATGTACTCAATGACTTCTTGATTCCAATTCAATATCTAATTAATATGCCTTGAAAGGAAATATTGCATCAAAGCATAAAACATATTGGTATATGTGCAATGGTCCTAGTCATTATTTCATTTATGTATTACATGAGATGACAATTTATCTTTAACTCTGGGATTTCTGTTTATCACATGAAGTGATACATTTTTAATATCAGGACATTAGCATGTGGTGCCTAAAAAGTAATAATAGATGTTCCTTTTGTCTGAACAGCAAATATCCAAGGGTCCCCCATTGGCATATTTTCCTGTACAGAACATGCATTCCTGAATATTAACAAGGATGCTTTCCATTTCAGAGATTGAAAACACCCAAGTTATTCCTCCAAATAAAAATTAACAGGGCTTACCTGTCACAGTAAAAGTCCAATGTGTGATCAAAAGTTCAGTTTGCCACCTCAGTAGAAATTTAGGCCCAAAGAGTAAAATTGCCCCATTCTTACTTCCAAAACCCTACAACTCTTTTAATACAGAAAAGACTGATTATCTGGTCAGAAGTGGTGGTGCACACCTGCAATCTCAGTGACTTGGGAGGCTGAGGAAGGAGAATATCCCTGGTATGAGGTCAGACTCAGCAACTAACTTAGTGAGGCCCTGTCTCAAAATAAAAAATAAAAAAAGGGTGGGGATGTAAGCTCAGTAATAAAGCACCCCTGGGTTCAATCCCCACTATCAAAAAAAAAAAAAAACTTGATTATTCAGAACATACTCCCTGAGATTATAACCTTGAAGCTTTCCTATTGAACAATTGATATTAAAAATTTTAACTCAAAAATTTTGGAAACAATGACTATTTCACCTAGTATCATTAATAAAATGTACTTTGATCTGTATTATAGTAAACAATGCTTTACATGAATGAACTAGTTTAATTCTCAACTAGTTTAAACTAGTTCATTCATGTAAAGCATTGTTTGTTGGTAAAAGCATTGTTTGTTGGTAAAAAATCTGTAGGTAAGGAATTCAACAAAAGTCACAGAACTAAGAATTGGTACTGTCAAATATCAAAACTGGGTCTGTTTGAACAGATGCTTTTTAATTTCTGCTAGGGTTACATCCTGATAAACCCATTGTACACCAAAAATATCTTGAAAGTTCACTTAGGAAACTTAACCTACTCCACAATAGGTTAGTAACTGCAGAGTAATGACTGCTCACCCTCCTGAGCCCAGGGCAGACTGAGAGCTGCAACCTGCCATCATGAAAGTATACTATAGTATATCACTATCCTGGGAAAGTATCATAATTCAAAACACAGTTTCTGCTAAGGGTACATCCCTTTCGTGCCATAGTTAAATTAAAAAAAAATGTAAATTGAACAGTCGTTCATCTGCAATAGTCTGCATTCTGAATTGTTCTGCTCTAATCCCAAATTGTATTAAAGCCATAAAACTACTACTTTCAAAGACATCTAAAATAATTAAAATAGGTTATATGAAAATTACAGAAGAAATGTAGTCAGTGAATTCTTAGCATTATAAGACATAAATATGAACATTTTGATATACTAAGTATTTCTTAAAATCCTATGAGAGATGGAAAAGAATCAAGAGGGAAAAGATGAAATGTCTTTTTGAAGATGGACTCCACTAAAGGTTAACAGGACACACAAGTTTATGTTGTCCCAGCACAACAATACCAGAAAACTAAATATCTATAATAAGAAAAGAAAAAAACTTTGTAAAATTATGTAGCACACTGAATCACACAGCAAAGTGTCAGTTTTGTCTATTATTCTACTTTACATTTTATATATTTGAAAGCAACTATAATGGTGCTTAGTACACCATGTTACATAGTGAACATTAACTTGATTCTCCTTTCCCATCACCTGGATGGAAATATTGAGGGCACACTTGTCAACAGTGTATTTAAGATTAAAAGCTGAAAGAGAAGCTGAACAGGTTGGATGGCACAGTTAGCTCCAGGGATAATCTGATAAGATGAAGTTAACAAGGCTCAAAAAATGTTGCTGTATTTCATTTTTTTTTTATTATCAAAATGAAGGAGAAGTAGCTTAATACTCACATGAGATTTAAAAAAGAAAACAACCCACAACCCTACAGTTTTTTTAAAAAAATCATTTGTATGATTATGCATAGTACTCAAAAGAGTGTAAGACAGAATTCACTAATATTCTCAATATATAATGTATTTATATATCAATAAGAATAAGATGAACAACTCCATAGAAAATAATGGACAAAGAGCACAGACAGATAAATCATCAAAGTGGAAATATAAACAGTCAACACTTGTTCAACCTGTTTAGTAATAAAAATTGCAAATAAATCAACAAGATGCCAGTTCTTTCCAATGGAGCAAGGAAAAGGAACCTCTTATACATGCCCACAGGTATTTAAATTGGTAGAGGGCACTTGTAAATATGGACCAAAGGCTTTAAAATGTGCAAATCCTTAACCCAGAATTCTATATCTAAAATACACCCTATAAAAATAATCAGATAAGCATGCATAGATATAGCTACAAGAGGTTTTACTGAAGTGTTGTTTATTCAAGCAAAAAATAGAAGTTATATATGAGGGGATGAGTTAAATAATGTATATCCTTCACTGAAAAACCAAGCAGTAACCTAATAGCAAAATGAGAAGGCAGATAAATACTTGAAAAAATATTTACATATTTTAAGAGAAAACATCAGAGTAAAATATATTATGTAAAATCACCTCTGTAAGAATACATGATTTTCATCTTGTGAAAAATATATTTATATATGTGTGTATATGCATATGTATGCATGTACATATACATATGCATATATACATATGTATATATGTACATATACATATGCATATATACATATGCATATGCATATACATATTTATATATATATGCGTATATACATATATATGTACATATTTGTACCAGAGATTAAACCCAGAGGCACTTACCCACTGAGCCATAAACCCAGCCCATTTTTTTTTATATAAACAAGATGGTCTTGCTAAGTTGCTTAGGGCTTTGCTAAGTTACTGAGGCTGGCCTTGAACTCCTGATTCTCCTGCTCAGCCTCCCAAATCACTGGGATTACAGGTGTGTGCCTCTGTGCCCAGCATGAAAATACTTTTTAATTTTGAATATCTGTATTTTCCAATGCTTCTACAATAAACATATGCTTTGAACATAATTTAGAAGGATAAAAAAGAAAAGGAGCCTTTGCTCTACATCCTAAATCTAGCACTTACCAGTCATATAATCGTAGTCAAATTGGTTAATTCCAGCACTCAGTGCCTTCAGATACAAAACTGATACAACAATCAATTATACCCCTCAGGGTCAGTTGGAGGATAAAACTAAGAGTAAAAACACTTTGAAACTGAAAACTGCTTCATAAACATTAGTTGTTATTACTGGCTGACAAAACATTCAGTAAGACAATCCTATAAAGAGGCTGGGGGGAAACCTGATAGACTCTCAGGGGACATTAAGAGAAGTGTGAGGAAAATGTGAGTCCCCTACCTGCCCAGGTCATATTTTAAACATATATATATATGTATAATAATATATATATTATACAGATATATACATACGTGTGTGTGTATAATGTGTGTGTCTATAATGTGTGTGTGTCTAGATACACACACACACACACACATTTTTTTTCCTGAGGTTTGTTGAATCCATGGATGCAGAACCCTCAGATATAAAAGACTAACTACAGTTTGTTGAAAGACACACAAGAGGTGTGATGAAACCAAGCTTCAATCATAGCTGAGCTGCCTCCAGAGTCCACACTCTGATCCACAGCTAACAGGAAGAAGGGATCGTATTCCAGGATTTAGTTACACCCTAAAGTGTAAAGATCTACCAACAGTTTCAGGAACCACCTAGTACCATTCCTGGAGAATGAAGGCAACAGTGACTCAATACAAAGGACGTTTTCAATAATCTAAAGTGCTCAAAGGCTATGTAAGTTAATATTTCCATCACTGGAAGTAAAAGATGGAGCAATGGCACACTCAGCGTTGTTCCAAAGAAAACTCAAAGGCCCCTAGGTCTGTCTGATTTGCAGAATCTAACACCAGAGGATCAGGACCTATAGCTACCACTTTCTGGTATCTCCCAAAGAGGCCCCAGTTACGGGCTGAACTGTATCCCTCCCAAATTCATATGTTGAGTTCTTAACCTCCAATGTCTCAGATTTTGTTTGCAGATAGTGCCTTTAAAGAGGTAATTAAGCTAAAAAAAAAAAGTCACATGAGCGGGCCCTAATCTTATACCCTGTGGGTAGAAGCAGAGATGGCTAAGTATCTAGAATGTCAAGCCCAGTCTGATCTGTGCCTAAAGAACTTGCCACCTCCTAAAACTCCATTCCTGAGGCTGCATTGTGCACCTGCATGACTTTTCTATTACTTAGGGTGATTTTTTTTCCCTCAGCAGGCCTTCTACCAAGCTGCATTTCATAGGTAGCCCTACCATCTTATTATATATGATCATAAATGTATGAATTCTTTGCAGTGTGGTTCTGCTACTGGTTCTACTCAAGAGGGAAAGGGAAACACTGCTATTTTCATGTGCTAGGGGTGGTGGAAACCCAGTTCCAACTGAGTACATGGTAGTCAGATGAATACAGGCAAAACCCTTAGCCATTTGATCAACTCATCTCTCTGCCTGTTGTGATAAAGGCAAATTCCTTAAAATGGCACCATTGCACACCTTTCTAGCTTAATGTTTTGCCACTTGGTCCTTTGGCTTTTGCTCACAATCATGTAAACCAACTCATCCATGCTGAACTGTTCTATCATTTCAGAACACTGGTAACCACTGTCTCTACTCCTTTCTGCCTGGTTAGCTCCTATTCATTTTGCAAGTCTCAGAGATCACCTCTTCTTGGAATCTCTCCCTGACCCTCCCAGGTCAAGAGTTAGTTATGCTCCCACATGCTCTAAGAGTACCCATACATCTACACTCAACAGCATAGTCACCTCATTAGCACAGTCTGCATTCCTATTGCCATTCTGGCCTTCTAAGTCCCCACCAGAATCATGCATTAAGCTCTGCCTACAATATTTGAAAGCTTTTCCAGTCTGCATCTCTAAACTTTTCAAAATTCTTCCTCCAAACCAGAGATGAGGTCTATACTGGAAACTATACTAGAGGGCACTGTATTATATTCTGGCAAAGAACTTGGCTACATTTTGTCTATGTCCTGAGACTCTGGGTGAGGCTGAATTTAAAAACTATCGACTTATTAATCTGGTAGAATAAACTTAAAGGCAGCACAGCATTCAATCAGTGGCATGAACATCACTGGCGCTTTTAGCTAGATTTACTGTGATAATCAGGAGCAGAAACCAGAGCTAAAGGATTTCCAAAACTTGCAGTTTGGCTAGTGGATATAAACTGGGATGCTTATTGAAGCTCCTAAAGACATGTTAAGCACTTTGCATAGAGACAATAAGCACGATGCTTATGGGGCCATTTCAGAAATATGCAAGATCATACCTATTGCAGGCACAAAGGTACAGAAGGGAAAATTCCTTTGAAAAGAGATTATTCAGGTGCTTAGAGGCTGCTGCATCTGTGATTCCAGGGGGCCCAGGTATTGTGAGAGCTGGCAGCAGACCTTGGAATTATACATGAAGTGCTGGTTCTATGGTATTGCAGGATGATAGGGTCATGAAGACTTATACTAAGACTTCAAAGGAAAGTCTGGGAGACTAGGAAAAGTGCAGCAGGATCAGATCTCTATGGGCCATGCTTTAGGGAGTGATATGTGTAGCTGTGAAGGTAAAGCTGAAGCTAGAATAGAGACCAAAGGAATCAAGAGTTGCCAATAAAATGGACCATCTGCCAAGAAAAGCTGCTGGCTACCAAGAGAGCCAGACTAGAAAGAGCCCATGTGCACTGAAACTGACAAGGCCAAAGATGTTGTGCTGCCTAAGTCTTAGGAGAGAACATTAAGCAGCCATGTGTCCTAGATTCTGTATATGGAGTTAAGGGTGGGGCCCATTTGTCTGGATAGTTTAGGTCTTGTTTTGGTCCTGTCCTTTCTTTCTCTGCTCCCATTCTTCCCTGTTTACTCTCTGTCACTGTATATTGGATATATATGTAACATGCTTTTGACTTTTACAGGGGCTCACAGCCAAAAGTTCAAAGTCAGAGGAGACTTTGAACTTGAGTAATGCTAAAACTGTTAAGACTGCAGGACTCTTGGAGAGAGACTAAATGCATTTTTCATTGTAAGATGGACATAAGCTTTTGGTGGCCAGGAGTGAAATGTTATGATTTGGATATGAGGTGTCCTCTAAAAACTTCTGTATTAATACAGAAAAGTTCAGAAATTCAATAATTGGATTGTGAGAGCTGTAACCCAATGAGTCCATCCTAGTGTGAATGAGTGGGTGGTTAACTACAGACAGGTGGCATGGCTGGAGGAGGGGCGTCACTGTGGGTGTGTCCTGGAAGGGTGCATCTTCCCTGAGGCCCCTTCCCTACACCACCAACCCTGCTTCCAGACCCCACCTAGGCTGAGCAGTTTTCTTCTGCTGGGCTCTTCCTCCATGATGTGTTGCCTCACTTTGGACCCAGAGCAATGAATTCAGCTGTCTGTGGACCAAAACCTCTGAAACCATGGGTCCCAAATAAAGTTTTCTTCTTCTAAGTTGTTCTTATTGGGCATTTTGGTCACAGCAATGCAAAAACTGGCTAAAACACTATCATCTTGTTTATAGGCCGAATCCACAGCTATCTTGTTCACTGTTGGAATCCTCAGGACTACCATTATTGTTATAAATCCTTAAAAGCAGAAAAGTAAAAGTACAATGTATTTCTGTTTTAGAACGAAGACCATGAAATCTTAATGACAGATATTTGCATATATTGAACCATAATGTTTCAAATTACATTATGAAATGCATTCTCTAAAAGAATAAAATACTACATTGCATATGAAAATTTTTGCTTATGTAAAAATCAGGACAAAGTATCTAGTCATCCTAATGAGTATGGCTGGAGACCTTGAGAACCAAACTAAAATATGATATTTAAGTCAGTTCTTCCAGTCACATTAGCACACCCCTTTTCAGCTCTCAGTTTAATTTAATTTTTAGTTCCATCACTGCTCTATGAATAGAAACATAAAATGCTTGGATCAGTTACACAGTCTTGTCAAAATAACCTAACCTGCAATTATAACATCCTGAGGTGCTTTTTTTAAATGTTGCCATGAAAACTTTTTCATTAAAGAATTTCTTATAGTTCTCACATCATTCAAAATTAAATTAAATTATCCATCTGCATCTTTACAGATGACATAATGTAGATCTTGAGCATTTTGCTATTATAAATTATTTTTATGATTTATAGCATAATACTATATAGCATGGCAAAATCTAATGTGCTACATATGTGCAATTATTTTATTTCATTAGACAACCCTGTATAAAAAAGTTCTTAATCAGACAGTAAATGACCATTCTCTTGTTAATGTTTCCCTTCTAACAAATAGAAAACACATGGTTTACAACCATATGATCTAGATGTAATCCAAGCTCCATTTTAAAATACAGCAATGGTCTTAATTTTGAATTTTAAAATATGAACTGTTCATTTATCCAATATTTGCTAAATGCTTAATACAGGAACCACTGAACAAGATATGATGAAAAACAAAAAGATTTAAAATATCTACCTTCAAAAAGCTTATAATCTACAAAATAAGGAATAATATCTCCACATATACCCTGATATTATAAATGCAGTATATTCTGCATTTTCTGCTATTGAGTAATATACAGATATTTTTTCATTTAAAAAATGAGAATTGAAGCATATTATATACATTAGTATGTTACTAGTTTGTACCCCTTTAAAAGCTGATGTGTATCTTACAGCTGCAAGAAGCACTGGGACAGGGAAAATGCTGTTACTCAAGTACCTACACGTGGAGGCTAGCAGTATGTATGTATGTTTGCTATTACATTTAATTTTTATAACAATCTACCCTTGTAAGAATTAAATGTGTCCTTTCTTTCTTTCTTTTTCTTTTTTCCCCCCAGTGAAAAACCATGGTCTCAACAAACTGAAATATTCAAGGTAAGAAAAGCTAATAACTGGTGCAGTTAAGATGAAAATCCCCAGTTCTCTTGTATTATACTGAATTATATTATCCTTCCAAAGGAAAGATTGGTGTCCTTTAGAGTGCTGGGCAAAGGTTAAACACAGAAACACTGAAGAATAGAGAGAAACTACTCTCCAGATGAGAACAACACATTCAAAGATATGAAGGCCCCTGAGCTATAATTTTATGAATGAGAATCCTGGGCAAGCTGGAGGTATAGTACAGTAACCTGATAAAAAGATTGAGGTCTAGAAGTAGATTGCTTAGATCTGCAACCTGATTCCAATACTGGTTTTGTATTTTTGTCAGTGTTTGCATTGCTGTGACCAAAATACTTGACAATGACAACTTACAGGAAGAAGAGTTTATTTGGGGCCCACAGTTTCAGAGATCTCAACCCATAGATGGCTGACTCCATTACTCTGGGTCCACAGTGAGGCAGCACATCATGGGGCAAGGGCCCAATGAAGAAAGGCTACTCAGCTCATGGAGGTGTTGGGAAGGAGAAAGAGGGAGTGGAGAAGGGGCCACAGGGAAGATGTACCTTCCAGGGCACACCCCAATAACCTCTTCCAGCCATGCCCTACCTGCCTATAGCTACCACTCAGTCATTCAAACTAGGATGGACTGATAAGGTTATGGCTCTCATGATCCAATCATTGCAACTCCAAATGTTCCTGCATCATTAATACAGGAGCTTTGGGGGAACATTTTGTATAACCCATAACATTGTGTGAACTTTTAGTTACCTAATTTCTCTAAACCCAAATTTCCTAAGGAATTAAGAAGGTGTAAAAGTGGAACTTAATAAAAGACAGATTCCCAGTTAAAGATGGTGGATTGAACACATGTCCATTGAAATGTTTACACTGATTGCAACACACATCCTAATTTCAGGAATGCTAAATTTCAAAAACAATGTTTTTTTCACAAGGAAATTGCCCAAAGAAACCATAGTAAATGGATTTAAAAACAACAATAAATATACAAGATCAAAGAGAACAAGAAATAGAAGCCATAAAACCTACTGAAGCTTAAGAACAGATGGATGCATAATAGCTGATTTCGTACAGAAGGTGAATTCTACTCTGTTAAAGGGGAATGCAAAGAAAAATTCTAATTTGCATCAAGGAATATATATGTTGGAAGATTCAGGAACTGATGGTACCAGCATGAGGTTCAAACTATGGACTGTCCTCCTGAAATTGATTTGCTAATACCCTAATGACCAATGTAATGCTTTGTTTTTTATCCATCTTGATTGGCTCATAACTCCTTCCTCAAGGCAGACCATAGGAACTAGAATTTTTCTTCCTCAACAATAGATCATAGATGTTCTAACTTTCCACTTCCTCTGGCTTTCTGGAGTTCTGAAAAAAAGAAAGGGCAGGGAGGGAGAGAGAGAAGGGAGGGAGGAAGGAGGAAGGAAGAAAGGAAAGTCCAACAGTAACTCATAAGACCTTCCTTGTTCCAAAAGGTTCACCCCTCATTTCCTGGAGGAAGGAGTGCTGCACAGAGAGACCAAGAATGCTGGAGCAGACAGATCTTGATGGGATTCTCCACTCAGTCTACTAACCTTAGCTCATACCCTTTTTGTCCAATCACATATTCACATAGTTGTCCATGCCTTACTTCAGTCACACCTATGCAATCAAGTCTCCATATAAACCAAAAGGACATGGTTCAGGGGGCTTCTGTGTAGCTGAATACGGAGGTTCCTGGAGATTGGCACACACAGAGGAGGCATGGAAGCTGCAGGCCCCTTCTCCCATATCTCAACCTATACATCTCTTCATCTCTGTCCTTTTGCAACATCTTTTGTGTTAACCAGTAAACGTTAAGTGTTCTGTGAAGTGCTTGAGCGAATTACTTGAACACAAGGAGGAGGTTGTGGGAACACTAATTTACAGCTGCTCAATCAGAAGTACAAGTAAAACAAGATGAAACTTGCAACTAGCATCTGAAGTGAGGGTGGGCACTGGGATCTCAATCTGTAGAGCCTAACACTATCTCCAGGTAGACAGTGTGAGAATTTAATTGAATTAGAGGACACAGCTAGTGTCCCCAGCTGCAGAATTGCTTCTTGCTGGTGGAGAGGAATCCTCGCACCTTTTAGTGTCTTCTGTGTTGGTTGTGGTGTGAGAGCAGAGAAAAACAGGAGGTAGTTTAGTTATGAAGGTGCAGCCTTCATGGTGCCATTAATACCCTTATAAGAAGAAAAAGAGGTTTTTCTGTCTGTCTGCTCTCTATCATGTGAAGATATGGTGGGAATTCGGCCATCTGCCAACCAGGAAGGGAGCCCTCACCAGACACCTGGTCTGCCAGCACCTTGATATTTAGCTTCCCAACCTCCACATTATGAGAAATAAAATGCTTGTGTTTAAGCCACCCAGTCTATGTCATTTGTTATAGTGACCCAAACTGTCTGAGACAGTTGCAATAGAAAACTGGGGAAAATCTGTTTTAAAAGCAGTCAAGACTCCTAAACCCCCACCCCTTTCCTGCACTGAATAGCTTCTGGTCCTGCCTCATCCCAGTGGCAGATTGGATATTTGCTGTCTAGAGGGAATGACAATTTAGACTGGGCATTACAGACATAGTGGATGATGGAGGTGCTTTGCTTTCATGTACCACTCAGTTTCCAGAATACCAGTAGTTAGGTTCATACCATTCAGGGGAATTAGAGTATTCCTTGGGGTATATAAGCCAATAGTAAAATCTAAAGGTCAGATGTAAAATGAACAGCTCAACCTGATCACTTTACCAAGTAGCCCCTGGGTAACAAGCCTACACATGTATTCAGAGCTTCTGGTCATCTCTTTTTCTCCCTCTCTCTTTAAAATGGGTGACTATCCAAGGATCACCAAAAGTTTGAAAAAAACAGAAGAGGATCACCAAACCAAAGAAATACAAAACTAAAACTAAAACTAAAACATTTTTTTCCTGGGCTCAGAGTATAGCTCAGTGGTAGATCACTTGCCTAGCATGTTCAAGACCTTGGGTTCAAGTTCAATCCTGAGCACCACAAAATAAATATATAAAATTTAAAAAGAGAAAAAAGTCTCCAATGTGGAATTCTATACTCAAACAAAATTATCAATTTTTTAAAAGTGTTAAAGTAGAATAAAGATGTTTACACACTTGCAATGTATAAATAATCTCCTAACTACTTTCCCAGGAAGTTACAAGGGATATTTTCTACCTAAACAAAGGACTATACGAAGAAAAAGGAAGACATGATTCAGGAAACCAAGAATTCAATACAAGAAGTTCATGACAGAATCTCCAAGTGATGGTGAAGGGAAATCCCCAAACTACAACTATGAAGAACACTCAGACTGGAGCAGTTCAAGAGGGTCCAGAGAGACTTCCCCAAGAAGGTAAAACTGATAGAAAACTGATAGGAATAGCAAAGCTGTGTGAGAAAGGAACAGCACTCATGGTTTGGTTATGAAGAGCATTTAGATTGCCGTGGCCATATAAAAATAGAATACAGATCCAAATAAAATATTAGTGTAGCAAATTAAGAGAATGAAGGGACAGGGAGTGAGCAAATGTGTTACAGGAGATGGATGAAGAGGACTAAATTTTGCTCTTCTGTCATGGGAAACCAATAGACTCAAACCAAAAGGAACTGGCAACATGAGCATGTTGCTGAGAAATATCAAAATAAAAATCCAAAAGAATTGAACGCAGCTGCCTCTTTTTTTATTAGTTCTAATCAGTTATACATGACAGCAGAAAGCTCTTTGATTCATTGTACACAAATGGAGCAGAAGTTTTCACTTCTCTGGTTGTATAAGAAGTACAGCCACACCATTTGTGCAATCATACATGTACCTAGGGTATTAATGTCCATCTCATTCCACTGATCTTTCCTACCCCCATGCCCCCACCCACCCCCGTCCTCTTTGCCCCATCCAGGTTCCTCCACTCATCCCATGCCCCCCATTATGGATTAGCATCCACTTATTAGAGAAAACATTTGGCCCCTGGTTTTTTGGTATTGGCTCATTTTATGCATCTGCTGCTTCTATACCTCTACATAACAGTCTTGTGAATTATCTGACTCTTCAAATCATGTATAAATATAATGCTGATAAGATAAAAACTAAATGAAAAAATATAACTCATCTTACAATATATACAATTTAATTAGCTGAATTACAACTTAATGAAACTTATGAGATATATAATTAAATGAGATAATCTAGAGTATATATCAATATATTATTGAAAATACATTAATACAAAAGACACATATTAATATTATCTTTGGGCTTTATTTATGTTTTTGTTTTTTGCAGTGCTGGAGATAAATCTCAGGACCTTGTGCATGCTAGGCAAGTGCTTTACCACCAAGCTACATCCCCAACCCAGCTATATTATTATCTTGATGTTGACACTAAGATGATGGTAGTGATGATGAACCTTTAGATATCAGTATATTTTAGTGCTAAACAGAGAATAATACTTTTGAATCCATCTTTGCCTTTTTCCTAATTGAGTCTTAGCAAAGCCAGGTCGTACACAGTAACCACCTTACCAGCAATGGTTAAGGTGCAGAGATGGGTGGGGCACAGCACAGCACCAATATCCCCTAGTCCTCTTTTGAGACATACTCAAAAAAAAAGGCAGAATCATCATAGTGCTCACTTGACTTTAAGCATTAGTCACAAGCTTTCTTCCTGCTGTTGTCCCCTTATAGTATCAAACTGTGGGCCACTGACACCAGCTAAACACAGTCCATGTTTACATGGGAAACAATGTGCATAAGAACGCTGGTGATTTTCTTCCAAACAGACAGCCCAGACTGTTTCCTTGTCTGAGCCCCACCTGGTCCTGGCTTCTTCCTCATTTTGTTTGGGCTGCTGAAATCTCTCTTATCCTCAAACAGAGCCCATGTGAGTATGATCCTGTACATTTTTCTATTATTAACATAAAAATGTAAATATCATGCTTTAAATCAGAAGTTTAAATAAGAAACTTTATATTAGACTGGTCACATTAATTTATAAAACATTCAGAATTGTATATTTTGTGGGAAGTACATTTTTAGTTCAAACTAAGAAATTTGCATTAAAAGGCTTTCTTAAGTTTAAGACATTGACAATAGCTATATTCAAATGTCTACAAAGTACAAATTGCATTTTCCTACCATCATCTCATGGGCTCTATTATAAGAATGTCCTCTGTTGTAGAATCCCAAGTAGTTAGAATAGTATATTGAAATGCTTTGGCCTTTCTCTTATCAGTCCTTATCAATCACTTTGGGTACTGGTAGGACTGTTTGCCACTTTCACCTGTGGGTATGTGCTTTAGGATTGGCCTGGTCTGTCTCTGTCTTGGGAAGTACTCCCAAGCTAAGGAAGGCACAAGGTCAGGAACTCACCAAGACCACCCAGCTCCCATGTAGGTTTTCTAGCTCGATGCTACACTGAATGTTTTTTCTTCCTAGTGTAATTCTAGTGTTTTTCATCCTAATTCCCAGAATTTGTGAATATGTTGCCTTAGTGTGAAAAGAAGAATTAAGGTTGTGATAGGGCTGAGGCAGACAACCAACTGGCCTTGAATCTAGATTACCCTGGGTAGTCTGGATGGGCTCAATGTCATCACACGAGTTTTTAAAACCCAGAGAAAAGGTCTCAGAGATGCAATATGAGAAGGACTGGCTGACACTGCTGGTTCTGAAGACAGAAAGGAGACCAAGAGGGAAGGAATGCAGCCAGCAAGGAAACAAAGGGCCTATGTCCTACAACCACAAGGAATTGAACCCAAAGCAGAAACTAAATTCTCCCCCAGAGCCTGAGTAGAATAACAAATTCATGCAAAAGTTTTTTGACCTGGAACATCTAAAACTGGAGAATGAATGGTTGGCTGAAAGTTCTAAGATTTGGAAATCAATGTTTTATTTAGGTTGATGAACAGCACGTGGGCCAAATCCAACCGACTGCTTTTGCCAGATGAAGTTTTATTGGAGCACAGCCACACTCAGTTGGTGAGGTATTGTCTATGGCTATTTTCATACTACACCAGAGTTGAGCAGTTGCACACAGACCATCTGGCCCACAAAGCTTAAAGTATTTGCTAATTTGCCCTTTACAGGAAAAGTTTGCCAATCGTTGAGCGAGGCTGACATGAAATCTTTCCTGTGTTTTTTCTCTGACTCTCCATTTTGAAGATATTACTAATATCCAATGTCTGCAGTGAAGAGGACATAGTGATCTACCAATTTGTTAATTTACACTTCAGGTGATAAAGATGCGAGTTTCCTAGACAAACTATTTGGTTTTCCATGAAAACATATCTAACTTGGATGAATAACAAAGAAGTTACTGTAACTAATCATGCACTAACTGTTCATTCATTCACTCACTCATTCAATCATTCAAAATTTAGATAGTATTTACCATACTCTAAGAATTCATGTTAAAGGAGTGAGATTAAAATGATTTTGTAGAGCAAAGTGTCTATCTTTTTTTAACATGACAACTGATAAAAGCTATCATTTTCTTTTTAATAAAAAGATGTAAGGTAGGAGAAAGTACGTGGGCAGGAGGTTGAGTTCCTTCAGCTGGGTTGAGCTGCATGTTAACTGACATCCTATCTATGAATTATAGGGGCAGGGACCACATCCCACTCACCTCCTTGCTGGAATGAGCTTGGTTCCTAGAATACTTACTAATAAATGTATTGGTCTTGTTTAGTGAGTTAATGGAGTTTGTACCACAAATGCAGAAGTTCCAGACACCTCCCAAAACACTATCCTGTCCGTGAAAAGGCACCCTAAGTCTTTTACAGAGTATGCACAAGATTCTAACAACTTCATATCAAGACAAAAAAGAATTCCAAATTTCATTTTCATTTTAAAATTAGCATCCTTTTAAAACCTTGGCTTTGATGAAAACCCTGTAGCTAAGAGATCTCAGTTTTAAGACAATATTACATGATTGATTCTACTTTTATAGAATAACTAAACAGCAAGTTGAAGCACTTTGAAAATATAATGTGCAATTGAAATGTTGAAGTCATAATTTTACAATTACCAAAGGGAACACAGAATATTGATGTGAATAACAAAATTTCAAGTTAGTATATTTAATTCAAAAGTCAGTGGCAAACTATTTACATATTGAGCCACTTTGCCTTAGTTCTAACTAATGCTACTAAATACCTTTGAGAAATATTAAAATTTAAGGGGAAAAAAGATACGAAAGTGGTGCTTTCTGAATCACTGCACAAATTACACTATGAATATTTATAAACAAGGCGAAATTATTGATCTCACTGGGGAGTTTTAAGACATTATCTTATGAAATTAAATAAGAGCTGTCATTAATAATTTGTACAACCCTGCTATGATGCAGTCAAGTAGAAAATATTAATATTTTTTAAAGTGAAATTACCAAACTCAGTCAGTTTACATGAAAACAATGTCAACAACGGAGATGGACCCAGAGATTCTAGATCTGGGTGAATGAGTGAGGACAAGTACGGACAGCGGCAAAGGAAGGCAGAGGGGATGACAGAAAAGGAAGACTGACTAACCAGAGTACCATAGCCAGAGCTCTGGATAACAAATTAAAATGAAGGGAAATGTTTGAGGATTTTAAGAACATTCATCCATTTGAAAATATTCATTAGCTCCTACTATATACCGCGAGGTTCAGGAAGCACAGTTTAGTGTCCCCATTCTCACAGAACTTACATTCAAAGGGCAAGAAACAGCCAATGAGAAAACACCGGATAGCAATGGTTACTATGAGGAGCCAAACATGCGACATGATCCAGTCAGTGGGCGTTTAGTTTGAGTGGTCAGGGAAAGCCTCTAGAGAAATGAAGTTAACCAAAAATAACCGTTACACAAATGTCAAAATACTGAGGAATATTCCAAAGTCAGAGATGAGAAAGTTTTCCACATTATGTTTTGTGATTTGAGAAATGTTTTGAATTGCTACATGACTTTTTGGCATGAGTCAGAAGAGGAGGAGGAGAGGAGAGTCTGTTTTCTTGGCTCAGTCAAGAGGCTTGGGTGAGCTTGACACGTGGGAGGACGCATCTCAGAGAATAGTGTGGGGAGGTAGAGGGGATAAAAGGCTGTCAAATCCATCAAGTTTGATATTTCACAATGACTGAAGTAGAATTCTTTCTTCATTAATTCCTAATTTTCCCAGTTCACAAAAGTTATGAACACATAATGTTGCTTCAAAAAAAAACGTATAGTGTATTCTCTGATCAAGGTATTACTGCCTTTGGTAATATCCTACACATGAAATTAGTAAACATTACTTGTGAAAACAAAACTATCATGTTTATTTCAAAGTCTATCCTATGGTTTCAATAACTGTGTATCTCAGAAAAATACAATGTCACACCTAAGGACATACCTACATTGCAAAACTTTTCTTAAGTTTCAAAAATTATCTGATGTTTGGGCAGAATATTTTTCATCCACATGCCATTAAAAACAAAACTCTTAGGTCTCTATGGAGAAATATTTAAGAACAAAAACTATGGTGATCCAACAAGCACAGGATAAGAAACCAATCTCAAGTTTGAAGTACAAGTTTGACTTTATCTTACCTCCCCATCTGTATTGCTTAATTATCATCCTTCTATATATAGTGAGGCATAACAACAATTAAAGTCTTTAAGAAGTGAGAGGTAATCTTTTTTTTTTTTTTTTTTTTTTGAATTTATTTTTTATTGGTTTATAGTTTCAAAACATACAACATGCTCATTTG
>NW_025999842.1:17427929-17451146 GCF_001458135.2 Marmota marmota marmota | reverse complement strand
GGGCGGGCGGGGTGGCCGATCACCGAGCGAGCGGGGCCGCCAGGAGAGCCAGGATGGCGGGAGCCATCTGCCGGGCCAGGCGGGGACCCTTCTCGCTGCCCCGGGCCGCAGGGGGCTGCTTGCAGAGCCGGTTGGGCGGTGGCTGCGGGATTGGACCTCTGCGCCCTCGTGGCCGGCCAAGATTCACTTGTCTGGGGCCAACTGTCACCTCTAATATAACTTACTACTTCCTGGCAGGTCTCCTTTCAGCGGAATTTTGCTAGAAGTTCCTCAGTAGGTAGAATGTAGCTGTTTTAATGGGTGTTTCTGATCCGGTTAATGTGGAGATACTGAAAGTGCTGCTTCCTTGCCGGCCGCCATGTTGGATCCTCCGTGAGAGGTAATCTTTACAAGATGCTTAGAAGACATTGCTTATAACATTCACTGCAGTGTAATTTTCAGGAGAATCCTTAAGAGGGATTTCTTTGGGGCACTAATACAAAGAAATGAAGAGCAATGATGCCACTGAGCATTTGGTTTTGGTTTATTTGTGTTAAAAGAAAAACTTTAGAGTGATTAAACAGAATAGTGTTTATTTGAGCAAAGAATGATTCATGAATCAGGCAGCACCCAGAACTAAAAGAGGTTCAGAGAACATCAACAGCAGGCTTTCCATAGGGTGAACACAGAAGCAAAGTAATTTCTTGATTGGCTACAGGTAGGCATTTGCCTTATTTGGTTGTGATCTGGTAGAAAGTCCCTGGTGAGAGATTATCTGGTGGTTTATGATTGGTAAGCTTAAGTTTCATTTTCCTGAAATGAAATTGTTTACAGTTTCCTGGCTTCAGTTTGCTTATGTAAGAGCCTTAAGGTGCTGGAACAACTTTAGCCTAGTGACCTCCCTGTGAAATTTCTTTTAACATTTATAAATGCTTTAAAACAAGTAACTCCTCAAGCTTCTCATTTTATAATCACTGACAAGAAAGTTTGGAATTCAGTGTGTACCTCATTCTTAGCATATGGAAGCCAACAATCTGCTTCTTTCTATTATTATTCACGGTTCATTTTATGACATCCCTTTCTTTTGCATGTACCAGCCACTTCTTATGAGTTAACCCTTTTTTTCCCTTTAACTCTTTTTTTTCTCTCCTTAAATTACCAGGGGATAAAAGAATCCATTGAGAGGAATGCAATGGGGAAAGAGGAAGAGGCATAGGACTTGTCATCTCATTATTACCTACCTCAGACTCTAGAGAGAGCAGCAGTGGCAGGAATGGCAAAAATATAAGGTAAAAGTCGCAAATTCAGAAGTGGTCTACTGCGATCTTTCTCTCTCCTGTACTTTGTCTCTGCCCAGTTATCAATAATGTAAAAGAATTCTCTAGGCCCCTATTCCTCACAATCTATTTCTCCCAAAACAGTTCTAATAATTCCAAATTCATAAGCAGAGAAGTGGCAGATTCTTGACTTAAGAATCATCAAGTATTTATTGCATGGCTACCACATTCAGACTTTCTTCTAAGCACTTGGGACACATTGATGAGCAGAACAGACAAAATGCCTGTCCCATGGAACAAGCTTTCTACATAGAGAAAACAGATAAGCAATAAACATGGCAAGTAAGTAAATTATATGGTGTTCCAGGAGGTGACAAGTAGTTTGAAAAAAATCAAGCAAGGTAAATGGGATCTGAATGAAGGGTTTATGTACAATAATAATAATTTTACCAGAAATTGCAAATGAATATTATATATAAATCTGAATGGTTGAATTGATTAGAATGATATATATCACTTAAAGCAAAAATTTTGAAGAATTTTTGCCCTAAATATATTCACATTTTTAATGTGTGAAAGTTTTACTAATTTTGTTGACATTTCTTTGGGAAAGTCAACTTTTTTCATAAAATGATATAAATTACATCATTTTTGTATAAACCCTTATAAGATCCCAGAAACTATTATAAAATATTCCTTGTGTGACCTTGCAGCTCACATTTGCAACTGCATAAACTGACCACACAGGGAAGACCAGCTCCTCAATTATCCCAGAAATTCTCGAAACACAATCCTCTCTGCTTCCACATTCTCACTTCACGCTGTCTCCATTCTGTGCAATAATACCTGCTGCTGCATCTATGATGTTTATACCAAACATTTCTAGGCTCATGTAGAAAGTACTAAGGATGACAGTAAAGAAGCCACAAAGGAGACACTGCCCAAGAATGTCCTCTCTTAGAGTGAGCTAAATTCTAAGTGCCATCACTGCCCAAGTCACTGAAGCCACTATATACCCAGGATCCCATAGAGGTTTTAGCAAAATAATGCTTTTTAAAAAATATTTCTTCCCAGGGGCTAGGGAGGCTGAGGCTGGAGGATCACGAGTTCAAAGTCAGCCTCAGCAAAAGGGAGGTGCTAAACAACTCAGTGAGACCCTGTCTCTAAATAAAATAAAAAAAAATAGGGCTGGGGATGTGGCTCAGTGATTGAGTGCCCCTGAGTTCAATCCCTGATACAAAAACAAACAAGCAAACAAACAAAAAAACCACAAAAAACACTTGCTCTTTTAAAAGTATCCTCCTCTTTCTAGGACTTGGAATTGAGTCCTGTTGGATTTAGGCCAAGGGACAATCTGGATGGCAGACACTGTTCTACTTGGAATTAAGCTTTTGCTCTGACACTCACCCACTGGACTAGAAATAAACTTGTAAGCCTTAACCTATCTATAAGGTCTGTGATCTCTGAAAAGGTCTGCCTCATAAGTTCTTCAGACCTGCCCAGTCTTAGTGTACCTGCTAGGATTTCTGCTCTGACAGAACTGGATATGCTTCCAGCTCTTTGGAAGGGAACAGCAGTAAGTTATGTGGCACCACAGTGAACAATGGAAAGTGTCAGATAAGTCCTGCTATATATGTTCACAGCTAGCACAAAGTGCTGGCACAGGAAGGTGCCAGGATAAAACGGTGGTACCTAAAAAACAACCACAAATGAAAACAAAGTCCTAGAAGTGCATCCTATCTCTCAAGGAAAGGCTTCCCAAATTAAAATAAAATAATTTAGTTTGTGATAAAAAGACCTACAAATTCATACTGAAATAGGGGAATTATTCAATATAGGGGGAAAGTCATATACTTTAATCATTTTTGGTGAAAAAACGTTGCCAAAGGGTACATTCTTAAGAGATATAAATTTAAAGGAAAAGATGATAATTCTTCCAGTGAATCCAAGTTCTGTAATCCCATTAAAAGCAATTTTCCTTCCTGCAACTGCTTACTCTTCCGATACAGAGTGGATCCAGAAAGTTCCACCAAAAACTATAGTGTTTTTTGTTTTCTCCCATACCTCAAGTATATTATAGAGGTTTCTGCCATCGCAAAGATTTGGAAATTGTTATAAAATGATGGACAAATCTTATGTTCCAACCCAATTCCTGAACTTATTACTCATATAATTTGGGCAAATTGTTCAGTCTTTCTGAGTAAACATTTATTTCTCCATAAGGCAGAAGGAAAACCACCTACCCACAATACTTCCATCTAGACTAAATGAAATGATGAATTTGCAAGTACATTCTAAACTGAGGTACAACATCAGTAGCATATGTACCACCATCAAACTCTTTCTACTACTGTGGCACTTAGAGTTACAATAATAGAAAACTTAGGTATTACAATCTCTTTGTAACTTGAGAAATCTAAGAAAATTAATTTATTCCCCCTAAAATGGTATTCCTCAAGATCTTATTTTCTATTTTGTAAAGAAATTTAAAAATTTTATTTAAGCTCCAAAGCAGTTCATTATCCCCAGACAGCATTTTTGAGCCAGGCTACTTGAATAAAATAAGAACAAAAGCATTTTATTGTTTCCAAGGCTATTCTAGAAAACGTCTTTTATTCTGACACCTTGAATTCATGCATGCCTCATAGGTAACATTTTCAATTATTTAAGCACTAGTTAATATTGCTAGTGTCGGCATGATCAGTGATTACTGTCTTAATAATCACAGGCCTCTGATTCCAGCTGCTCCCATCTTTGATATAACTGTGAGCAACAGCCTGGAGGACAGGAACTGACAGGGAAAGAATACAGCCGGGGGTCAAATTAATGCTGGTGGTGTACTAGCTTTCAGTGAGCTACTAAAGTCAGAGGCATATGCTGAAAAATGAGACCACAGATTGAGAAAGAATTAATGTCCTGAGAGTTTTATGCAAAAGAAAATATTTTCTGAATATGAGAATAGCTTTTGAATTTGGATCTGAAGAAGCAGCCGAAATACATCATACCTCCAACAACCTTCTTTGGAGTAATTATAAAAAGAATGCATCTGCACTCTCATTCCTGTGCCAGATAAGACTTTTCCCTTCCCCAGATGGCTGGGGCAAGTGTCTGTGCATATGGCAAGGGAAAAAGACAGGAAGCTCAAAGTATTTAACTGTCAAAAGAAGTGAAAGCTTATGAAACATGCTGTGTGAGGCACCAAAGGGGCCATGAAATCAAAGAAGAGCAAACCGATGAAGGCAAGGCCTTTGGAAACCTGTATCCTTTGTCCCAACTCTGCTACCATTTTCCTGCACAAGCCAGTTTGTGTCTCTGGGTTTCTGTTTTCCCTTTTGGAGAGTGAAGGGATCATCTAAGTCAGTTTGTGGGAGAGTTCTGTACAGCCAATGTGATATGATCCAATGTTGAGGGAAGAAGTAAAACAGGTGTTAGCCTGTGTACAGATGCAATATCCTTAGCAGAACAGTTAAAGATATTCTCTTCCTTTTGAAATAAAAGTAAAAATCGTATTACTAGAGATTATTATCACAGATTCTATATGAGTGACACCAAGAGACCCAGCCCTTTAAGAGCTGGTTCTAGAAAAATACAAACAACACATTTACCATAACCAAATGCATTTTGAGGAAAAGAATAATGGGCACATCACAGTCATCTATCCCAGGATAGGGGATGAGAATGTATGTGTGCATATATATGGATATGCAAGCATGTGTACATATGTGTGCATGTGTGTACATGTATCTATGTGTGCACACATATATATAGACACATATGTATACACCCCACACATGTATGCACACATAGGTAGGGTGTGAGTATATATGTTTGTGTGTGTGTGAAAGGAACATGGATAATCCATCTCATTTCTTTCTTTTCCGTATTTGCCTCCTGTCCCTCCTCTAAATCTCTGGTACCGAGTGTTTAATTTAATTTTTAACCAAGGCATATGGGCAAGAGGTAAAACAGGTTGCCTACGCAGAATCCTTTGGGGAAAGGCTGTTTCAGTTTCTCAAGTCTTTCTCCATTCTCTCTCTCCATCCCTGATTCTAATGTGATCCCCAGGGTTATTCTTAATGTAATATGTGCGTGACCATGCAAACATACACATCACAAATGTACCGAGTCACTGCTATTGATTGGCTGAGGTACAATAAAAGGATCTACAGGCTAATGTCTTTTCTAGCTCTAATACTTTAGGACACAACTTCTACTATTAATATACTTCTGAATTAAGGAAACTTATATGAGATGACTAGAGGATAACAAAAGGCAACTCTCCACAGCTACATGGCAGAATAAATAAGGAAAAACATGATACGGGCAGGTTAATCAGGAATGATTTCATAGAGAAAATGAGCATTGAGCGGAATCTTGATTTTTTTAACTGAGAGGGAACTGAATAAGTGTTCTGTGGATCAGGCATGTGTGCAGCAGCATAGTATAGGGACAGTGTCAGATCAGGTTGACCAGGATAGGTGGGGCCAGCTGATTGTGGATTGCAAAAGCCAGCAGAACCTGAGCTTGCACTGTCTGTAAAGTCAGAGAAGAGTGAATGAAACAAGGTTCAGGAAGCTCCTTCAGATCATGGCCCCTGGGACAGTTCAGAACAGAAGACACTAACCTGAGATCCATGAACAGATTTCACATATTTAGAATGGCATATATATGGATGCCACTCATTTTGTGCCCCCTTTTCTGTACCCATATACACACATGCATTTTGCACAGGAATGAGGACCTGTACCATATATTAGATTTTTCAAGAAGGTATGGAGCAAATACTTCACCCATCCCACCTGTAAACCAGAAAATTTGAGTTTAGTAGAAAAAAGTGCTGAAATTGTCCTCAAATTCTTCCCATTGCTTACATGGGCCTGATTAGTGAAGATAAATTAAAAAGAAAGTGCAGCTATGTGACATCATCCCCAGCTCTCCTTGTGTAGTGGGAACCCAGCAGAGGGTCCAGAGGGGAAGCCTGGGAAGACTCCTTCACATCTGTGCTCTTAGAGGGGCTTTCTTGGATAATATGAAGTTGACTTCCACATCCAATCTTCACCTGAATTGTTTTATGAAGATAGCCTCCTATCGAACTTCTTGTGTTTAAAATCAATGCCTTTCAGACATTGATATATTTGACTAAAATATATCAGAAAACTTATTTAAAGAATCAAGTCAGATGAAGTATTGCTAATTCTTAATAGGGATTAAGAATTAAGGGAGGACTTTCAAAAGAACCACATCAAATATCAAAATCCACATTTCACTACTTCCTAAATAGATAAAAGACTATTTGGTAGAGATATTTCTCAAAGTTAATATTTTAAAAACTAGTATAAGCCCAAGTTGAAAGAAGAAAATCTACCTTTCCATCCTCTGCATTTTCAACCCAAAGCAGTGCTGATTTTTTTGATTCTTCAGTTAAATTTAGTTTGCTGTTGGAACATGTGAATCATAAAAGCTGTGTACCTTTAAAGTCATTTTCAGAGATATTTATTTTCTGAAATTTTAACCTTATAAGCAAAGCCTTGAAAAAGACCTGAAAATTTGTTTACAGACGTACAAAAGAAGAAATGAAACCTAAGACTGATGATCTATCAGTGGCACTCTAAGCTAAATCCAAAGGTGTTAATTATCCCGGATTTCCAGGAGGCCTCTTTGCCCTACAGAAGGCTCAATTTTTGATTGTGCACTTCATGTTCCCAGTTTTGATTATGCATTCCACGTTATCTATTAAGCTTTTCCTCTTTTGAATTCCAATAATTTGTGGCCATGTTAGTGGTGCTTACACTATCCCTAGATGACAGTTAACAGATGTATTCCTGTGAGACCATTCCTCCCCTATTCTGTGTATGTATTCAAAGCAGGGAGCACGTTTCACCAGGCTTCCATATTGAGCATCTAATAAGGTCCCCTAAGTGAATGTATAGACGTCATTTAGACAGCGTATGGATCTCACTGCAAGGTCTGATGTGCAAGGAACAATTTATCTTCCTAATTTCTGAAACTCAGCTTAATTTCTATTCAAATGGTGAGGAAGCTCAGCTTTTTTGGGGTTGCTCAAGCAGAGTTATGGTATGGTTTGGGGATTTATGTGGTGGCACAGTGAGGAGGTCTGGACTTTAGGTTGCCTCTAGTCTCCAAGTCACCCCCACATGCCTTGACTGTCATTAAATCCTATTGTCATTTCCATTCCTCAATTTATGGGGTATTGGCAGCATTTCAAATCACTCAATGCTCTCTTCTTGAACCACATTTCCCTGACTTCTAAGATTTCCTCCTCTCTTGGTTTTCCTCTTTGCTCTTTGGCTACCTTTTTTCTTGCTCCTTTTTGCTCACTCCTCTCTAGCTCATTATTAAGTGCTACCATTCCTTGAGATGCAATTTAATTCTCTATTTAGTCTCTAGGCAATTTCAATCCTAATCAAAAATTGTATCACAGTCCCAGTCTTCTATGAACTCCATAGAATAATCTTCTATTTGATATCCTCATGTAAACATCTTAAAGACAGTTCATATTTAATACTGTCCTAACCACATTGTTGTATGGATTAGTACTGCCACTCATGCAAGGGGAAGCTCTCCCCATGTTGTTGTATGGAGTGGCACCACACCAATGTAGGAGTCATCAGGTTTCCCTCTCCACCAGTGTTCAATCCATCTCCAAGCCCTGAAAATTCATAGAGTCCTTAAAGAATAACCTTCTCTCATTCTCCATCCCCAGGCTCAGCCACTACCAGCATCTCTGGTCTGAACCAGAGCAATGGACTCCAGCTTTCCTACACTGATGAATGCTATCCTACAACAGGAGCCACCATCAGCCCTTCAAGTCCCTTACTCTCTGATTACAGTCCTTCCTCAAGGGCACTACACTGTCTTAGGGGTAATGGCTTTCCTGTCTACCCTCTCCCTTTTACCTCCTTAGCTCAGGTCTTTCAGGTCCCCAGCCCCACCTCTTTAGGGAACCGATTAAACCCCCTTGCTTTATATTTGTCATAATACCTCAAATCTCTTCCTTTAGCATTTATTTCCATTGTGATTTTACCCTTATTTGTGAGATCATGAGATAAATGCCTGTCTGTATCACTGGCGTGTCAGTGCTGAGATGACAAGGACCGGATTGTTTTCCTCACCATTGAATCATCAGCACATGGCACAGTGCCTGACATTTAACAGATGCCCAGTAACCACGTGCAGAATGAGCATTCTTGACAGAATAGAAAAATATTAACGAGAAAACTGGCAAAGCTTTTATAATCAAAAACACCAACGGCAGCATATTTAAGAAGCAACAACAACACAGAGTACTTTCCTTTCATCCTGAAATGAGAGCAAGGGGTCACACAGGCCAACCAGGTGTAGTCCATGTTGTATGGATTAGTACTGTCATTAGCACTGGAGATTGAGCACTGGAAAATATAGACAGTGGTCAAAAATACTGCTGATGTTCTCAAACCCCCACACACACCCACACAGGGATGATAATGGAAAGAAGGGACTGCTCTCCCTGATGAATGGGGAGCAAGCCATTAGCTCCCTGGGCCCTCCTGTTTTGCTTTGGAATAATTATAACATTAGTGGCAAAACCTTACTGGATGGTGACTTTGTGCCAGGTACTAGACAATGAAAATGTAAGTATATTGTTGTACTTGATCCCATGATTATACTACAGAGCACAATGGAGGATTCTAAGGTTCAAAGAAATAAAGGATTTTCCAAAGTCTAAATCAGTATCTGAAAGAATCAGGATTCAACCTTAGAGCTGACTATCTCTGAATCCATTTCACTGATGCATGCTGTAGCAATTGCCAGAAAGAAAAGAAGCAGCCAGAAGCAGACAAAGTTCACTGACTGGAGAAGGCACAGCATACCGAAGGCACCCTAACATCCTTGGTCATAAGGCAGGAGCAGAGCACCCAGAAGCAATAACAACAGCACAGGGAGAGTTGGATGTGACAGCTTTAGTACAGAGAAACACAGATGGCTGGAGTGCAGGAGAGGTTTGCACTATACCACCCAGCCCTGCTCCAGTACCAACACTGAAGCCCTAGCCAGGGTCCAAGTGTAGACCAAATGCAGCTAAGGTCTGGTCCTGATGCTGGTGTGGCTTAGCCACATTCAGTTTCCACTGTGAAACTGTCCTATCACTTTCCTCCAGTGCATTGGGACCAGAGAAACCCTTAGTAAATATAAAGCAAATCTAGAGCTGTTATGTTTTGAATCCACAATTTGGGAAAACATATACAGATTAGTCACTGGATTCCTTCAAATAGTCAACTCTTAGAGGCTTTAAGGATTTGCTTGTTAGCTTGCTTGCAAACCAATTACTCACTGCCAGACAAAAAGGCCTAGGGATCAGACAAACATCACAATGAAGTTGTCTAGGAAGTGTATTTCCTGAAAGCATGTTAATTTATAGAGCTTGAGAAAGGGGCATAGTTCACATTGTGAGGAATAAGCAGGCAAATGAGGAAATGCCTTTGAGACTCATTAAGCCAAGGATCTTAGAGTCAATGGAAGTTCTCAGAAAGCAGAGATGATGGAATCCAACTCTATAAACATTGTAGTGCAGCAGTCCATACGAAGGGATGGAAGGAGAAAGAAAGTGGCAGAGACCAGACGCAAGCTAAAGTGGCAAGCACCTGAGTCAGAAGGGCAACTGTGAGAAGAGAAGGGCAGATGGGAACTCAGGAGATAGTGAGAGAGACAGCTAGGACTGACTTCACCCTCTAGTGCATAACTGAGGAGGGAGACAGAATCATTCATAAGAAAAGGTGTGAGAAGCCAGCTCACCTCTCTGGGGACACTGGGGACATAGAAAAACACCAGAGAGCAGCAGGGAAATCACCTGACATACAAACACTGCTGGAACATTGACACCCCTACATCTCTTTCTCATATCTGCCCCACCTCCAACCTGCCAGACACCCTAGTTGTTTGCCAAGGTCATAAGTACACAAAAAACAGTAACACTTGAATTTTAAACAAATATGCAACTTCTTCAGCAATTCAATCCGTATTTGCTGAGCACTGTGCTAGGTAATCTGTGGGGGTACAAAGTCAAATAAGACCAAAATTTAAATATCTAGACTTTTAGATGCAGAACAAACTAGAGGTTACCTGGGATGAGGCAGGGGGGGATACAGCTATGAATAGGCACAAAGGAACTTTCTGGAGAGACAGAAATATTCTTTAAAACAGAATCATAATGTTAACTGCCCACAACTTTATACATTTGCTTTTATTGAACTGTATACTTAAAATAAGTCCGTTTGAATGGCATACTAGTTTCCCCTCAGTAAAGCTGTCTTTAAAAAGTGATAAGAACTGTGAGTAAAAGTAATTCAGGGCAAGGTGAATTGAGAGTACAGGGAGTGGGGGAAATCAGGAGGGTGACCACAGTGGGCATCACAGAGACGGTGACAGTTGAGCAAAGACCTGAAGGAGGTGAGGCAGTGAGCCTGGGGATAGCCAGAGAAGGAGCATTCCAGGCAGAGGGAACTAGGAGCTGAGATACACAGGTTCTATGGCAGAAAAGGAGACCAGTGGGCAAGGGAAGGAGTAAACAGGGAAAGAGTAGCAAAAGACAGGGGCAGGTGAAGAGAGAGGAGAGGTGGTGCGCAGGGTCCTAGTCCTTGGGCTTGAAAGCTATTGCAGTCTTGAGCAAAGAAATAACATAACCGAACTTGGAGTTAAAAAGGATCGACCTGGCTACTGTGAAGGGAAGAGCGCATGGGAGACAAAGGAAACCTCCCATCTAAGAAAGGGTGATGCTGATGGAACATGCATGGCTACAGGAAATGGAAAGAAGGGTTGGATTCTGGGTGCATTTTGAGGGTAGAGGCATCAGTTTCCCAAATGCTTGGGTGTAAGTTGAAAGGAGTGACGTCAGAGATTATTCCAAGGTTTGGGCCCAGGCAACTAACCATGGGGAAGCTCTGAGGAGGCAGGTTTAGAAGAAAAAAAATTAGAACGCACACATAAGGAACTTTGGTACTAAGTTATAGTATATGTGCCCAAATCACCTGGCATAATTTTGGCAACTTTCTTTTAAAGACCACCTTTGTTACATTTCCTCCAATAACATTTCTCAAGTGTTTTTACAGCACTGACCATGTAAAATGTGTAAATATTTATTTAAAATCATCTTAGCCTTCTTTATCCTTACTAACAGGACTCTGCAGAGTATCTTATTTTCTTCTAACTTCTTAATTATATTTCTAATGGCATTAGACTTCACCTTCCTGGGAAGATCTGGCTTCAACAATGCCAAATGGCAGTCACAGCCCTGGGCTCAAAGAGATCAGAAAAGCTGGGTGAAAGCCAGCAAATGTTGGGATATACTAAATTCACCTCATATGATAGAGGGAAACTCATAAAGCATCATAAAGAAATACCCAAATTTTAATTAGGGTCATTCTCTCTTGAGATTTATTTCTCCTTAGGAGAAAACTACTCTGAAGGTAGAAAAGGTCACCTACTTGCTTCAAGATTTAAATAGTACCTACTATTGTTTTGTGATGTAAAACACAGATTCTCCTTGCTCTCACTTCTAAGTTTGGGTTTTATCCTATTTGTTATGCATATTTATCCACTGAACTTCTTTATGTGCTCATTATGTTTATCACATGAGTTAGAAATACAGGTTTGGCTTAGTAGCTGTGCCTGAGGTCATTACATCCCATCCTGTGGCACAAATGGCCAAAAAGATGATGTCGGCAGAAGAGTCAAGACCTAACCACCTAATGGGGCTGCAGCCTCCAAATCAACCAACAATAAATGCAGGTTCAGTTAGCATTCTCTCTCGGTCCCCACTTCTTCTCTCTTTTTTTTTCTCTCTCTCCCCCATCCTCACTATCCCTACCCCTTCTCCCTTCTTCCTTGTCCCCATACCTCCCTCCACTTGTCTGACATAAAAAACCAGAGTCTGACCTAATACCAATTTGACAAAGTTCCAGATGTGGAACTTCATCTGATTTTCTACACAGTAAAAGGTAACTCAGTAAAACAATTCCCATTCTGAAACAGTCTTTCTTCAGATCAAAATATTTTGTCCTTCAACTCAGAAGTATTATTAAGTATGAAAAAATTTCCTGCCATAGGAATGGTTGTACCAAACTCAATGTCAGGGAAGTCACGGCAGTAGTCACAATAATGACTAAATCACAATAGGCAGATAAGCATGATATCGCCCTTCTCCTGTGTACTCACACACCAGGCAATGACTTTTCTTAGGACTGTCATCAAGCAAGCAACATCTCACCATCATAACCTTAATCATTTCTGTGGGTGCCTGGAAACTCATGAGTGATCTAACAGCAAAGATTCTTTTTCCTAACTATATTCCAGTGCTTAATAATTATATATCTCTTCAAAATGCCTATCATCCAAAAATCACATTTTGAACCTTCCCCAAAATAAATAATAAACCACAATTTGAAAACATAGGTTCTCTGTTCCCCAAATCCTTCCATCAGTATCTATACTACCCTGCAGCAATCCACTACCAACCTGTTCATCAATGACTCATAAGATTTCATCCACAGTAGAAGTAATATTCTCCAGCTGGCTTATATAATGCCATATAATCACTATTAATTTTCTAAATCTAGAATGTATAAGATAAAAATCATCTGATTTTATCTCATGCAGAAAGCACTTTAAAAAGAAAAAAAAAAACACAATCTACCATACAGAGAATACCATAACATTTATAAGGATGCCCTCTGCAGAAATTCACCAGCTTTGGTAATTTCTACTTCAGCAATGAAGATATTAATCACACATCATACTCCTATCCAGACGGGGCTTATGGTTAGCAGAGAACTGCCTGTATTGTTTAAATGCCCACTGAGTATCTGGGGACCTATGTAACCTCAACAGACTTAAATTGCTGTTTGTTGTTAAGTGTGAATGACAGAAAGCTGAGGCCCAGGTCCAGATGACATGGCTGGTCCTTGGGAGATGGAAATAAGAAACAGAGTGCCAGCAGGTCACTGTACTCTAGATAGAAGCTCCCAAGTTAGACCAATTGTCAGAATGACTTGAAAAGGGCTTTTTCATACACGAATGGCCCAGCACCAATGCAGATCCTAACACGGTAAATACAAAGGATCCAGGAAACCTCATTTTTAAAACAATTCCAGGTATTCTGAGGATCAGCCTGGCTGCAAACCTTTATAACAGACTTATTTGCTAACACTGGTAAATATATGATTCTCTAAAGTAAGGTCCTAGAATGGCCAATCAGAAGTAGTAACAGAGCACATTTTAGGTATATACAATTTTATTCTCATAAACAATGGTGTGAGAAAATTAAGATTCTTCAGGTTTACAGAGAAGGACATGTAGGCACAGAGTTCACTGCAAGTCTCCCTGCAGAGTGGACACTCAAGGAATCTAACCCCCCATCCAACTCATTGTGCCTACCCCTACCTTCTCCTTACTCCACTGAAACACTACCAGTGAGAGATTTTCAATACTGCTGTATGACTCAAGCAACCACAGGTAGGAGCAACCTTAAGAAAGGGCCTTTTTGAGGGTGTAGCTCAGTGGCAGAATTCTTGCATACAATGTGTGAGGCCCTGGGTTTGATCTCCAGAATAAAAACCAGAGAGCAGGAAAAGGTATTTTTAATTCTGGCACTGCCTTAGGAAACCTCAATGCTCTATTCAATGCAGACTTCTACTAATCAGAATTGACAAAACAACATAAGACAGAAATAAAAAACTGAAAACTTTGTGAAAAATTGTAAGGTCAGAGAAGAGAAATTTATCATCAAACTCTACAGATGGCACTAAAATTAATGAATCAGAATTTCAGTAAAAAGCCATGTCAAATGCTGTGCAGAAAGACCTAAGCACTATGCCGTAGTTTCTCAAAGGATATTTCATCAATTAAGAAACCCCATCTGTAGGTGATATTAAACACTTCCAAGAAATTATAAATAGCTTTGACCCAAAGCGAAAGAAGATAAGCTGTGCCCTAATTAAAATCAGACTTTTATAGGTAATTAATGTTAGCATAAATAAATAAACCTCCCAGCAGCTCAGGAGGCTGACGCAGGAAGATTGCAAGTTCAAAGCCAGCCTCAGTAACTTAGTGAGATCCTAAGCAACTAGGTGAAACCCTGTCTCAAAATAAAAAATACAAAGGACTGGAGATGTGGCTCATTGGTTAAGTGCCCCTGAGTTGGGTTCAATCCCCAGGACCAAAAAAGAAGAAGAAGAAAGAAACCATAACCTCGATTCCATAATTCTTTTAAGTTTTGAATTCTCAAAACAAAAAACCAATTAACCATATCAGCTCAAGGACATCAGTCTGGAAAAGACTAGTGAATCTTTTTGCAGCCAAGGGGTTATTTGATTATATCTACACCACTGTCTATCACAAGAGCGGCATTTTTTTTTTTTTTTTGAGTCTCCTTTCAGGGAATGTCAAATAGAGTAAATGAGGAAGCAAGTCACAGAGAGACTATCAAAATAAATCTTTTCCAGTCAGATATCTACCTCAATTATGAACCTAAATTTCCAAAATAATAACCATAGCTGTCACTTGGAAAGTGACGGAGAATAAATCCAGTGTCTTCACATTAGGAGTAGGCTTTTTTTTTCTTAGTGATAGGATTTTGTAACTTTGCTGCTCTGTGAAGGCAATGCAGACACAAAATCTAGCAATAATGCATCTCAGCACCATATTTTTCATACCAGAATTTACACCTCACTATAATCAATACCAATACATAAATTTTTTACCATGTTTTTTTCTAGAGTCTTAAAGAAACCAGTAAAGGATTTTCAGTCTTTGACAAATCATCATTTTTTATTTGTTCATTTTATATATACATGATAATAGAATGTATTTTGGCATATTATACACACACGAAGTATAACTTATTCTAATTAGAATCCTATTCTTGTGGTTGTACATGATGAGGAGTTACCCTGGTCGTGTTTTCAAATACAAGATTAGGAAAGTTAAGTCTAAGTAATTCTACTGCCCTTCCTATTCCCCTTCCCTCTCCCTTCCCTTCCTTCTCCAATTCTTCCTCTCTCCACCCTCCCTTGTTTCAGTTAGCATCCACTTATCAGAGAGAACATTCAAATCTTGATCATCATTGTTAACATGCATTTCTTATTTTAAGTATATAAACTGGTGTTACTTACTAACTACCAAAATCACATAGAAATTATGATTGCAACATACTTTATACATACCAATATAAATAAACACATGCATATATGTATACCCAGTATAAGCAGAGCGCATTTAGCACAAGAAATAGTTTGTTTCTTTTTCTTTAGGGATGTGCTTTATGGTCCATTTTATGATGAAACTAGAACTTTTCTTGGTCTATGGGTTTCTAAAATTTACAACTCAGACTAACTTCCTACAAGTGTTTTTGTCATCCTGACCATTGTAGAAGTCACCAATCTGGTGGGCAGTTCCCATTGTCATCTGGGTTACCCTTTATGGAAGTTGTAAATCAAGACACAGTAACCTTATTTGCACTCCTAGGTCACCAGAAAATCAAATGGTATTTAAAATGCAGACAAATTATTCTGTCTTTCTCAAGGACAAGAAGTTGCTGGGCAGGGGGTGGGGGAAGAATGGGGAGGTGGTGATGCAAAGGGAAAAAATAGCTTTAGCTAGAAAGTATTCTCTTTGAGAAGTGAATAATCCTATCTGACTTGAAAGAGAATATAAGGAGGTTTTTCTTTGAGCCTGGTGAGCTTTTGACCTTTTCATAAAATTTACATAATTCAGCATGAAGGGAAACCCCTAGTTGTCTAAAAGATGTAGGCAACTAGAAATTGACCTTGCAGAAAGGCTAGGAGGTCTGTACCCACCAGGTACTTGGTGCTGCTATTATTCATTCCACAGAGGACACAAGGTGTAGTTCTGCACTTTTTACAGATGGAGAACCCCTGAAGCAATTCTATAATACAGCCCTGAGAGCTACCTAGGCAGGAGGAAACTGATCCTCCTTCATTTTCCCTATGACCAACAGCTGCAGAATAGAGGGAGACGTGGCTTACTAGAGAGGAAAGACACCATTAACCTCAAGATATGCATCACTTTCCCTGGGAGAGTCCACTCAAGCAGCACACTGTGTAACCCAAAGTTCGGTAACACAAAACGGGTATCTCAATGAATTGAAATGCATTCTGCTACCATGTATAACCAATTAGAACAAATTTAAAAATTAAAAAAAAAATTAAAGGACTAGCTCCTCTCTGAGGCTAGCACTGGCCAGATTAAGATGTTTTATATGGTGCATGAAATTTAAGTGGATTCTAACATCATTGAGGGAAAGCGGGGGTAGCAAAGGGAATTAATAGGTACAGAGTTTTTATTATGCACCAAGCATTATGATAGATGTTTCTATACATATCTCATAATCTTGGAGTCTCTCTATGCCATGGTTTGGGTGTGTCCCCCAGAAGTGGTGTATTAGAAACTTAATTCCCAAAGTCATATATTAATAGTACTTGGAGGTAGGGCCTTTGGAAGATAGTTAGGACTAGATTGAGACCTCCATGATTGAATTAGCAGTTTTATAAGAAGAGGAAGAGCAAACCAAGCTACTAAATTTGGTCATATTAGGACGCAGCAGGAAGAGCCTCACTGGATATCAGCACCTCATTCTTGGACTTCCTAGCTTCAAGAACCATGAGCTAAGTAAATCACTATAAATTTCACCTTCTTCTGTGTTCATTTATAGCAACAGAAAGCAACCTAAGATGCCCTATAATCTAGGTAATAGAATCTTCATTTATAATTTGAGAAAAATGTGATCTATAAGGAATATATCACTGGACTGTGAATCACAGAGCTAAAAAGTATCTGATTTCATATTCAAATCCAGGCTCCAAGGCTCATGTTCTAGTTGTGCCATGCTACTTTGCACTTTCAATTGTAGAACTAAAAATCACAAATAATAAGGCTTCTAAGTAATGATTTAAAATGAGGTATCAGATTTTTTTGTCATAAAAAATTGCAAGATGCCTCCCCCACTGCTCTTATTGTCTGCCATTAGCATCAAATGTGTTCCCACTGAAGCAATCAGCCAGGATGTGACTACTTATCCCATCAATATCCTGTATGCCAAACCAGTTGTATGTCAGGGTGGGGAAGGGGGGTGGGTAGCCCTGCTTCTAAGTAACTGGAACTGGCTCATCTGGCATGGAAAGTAGAATATATTATGCCTCAAATAAATATGTAGGAGAATATTGTCAAAAGTCCATGAAAACTGCCAAAGATTTTCCTTCTCCATTTAAAAATCATCTTATCAGGTCGGTGATTTCAGCCCTGCAAAGGAAAAAAGCTATTTTAGACATATTCATAGCTTTCAATGCTTTATGCCATATGCGGAACTAATCTGATTCCAAATCAAGTTTGCAAAACTGTTATTTTTTAATATATAATTCTTTAAAAAATTTTTACCCAAATTTATAGTACCATATGTCTAAATCAAGCTAAATTACATGCATCAATGCATAGCAGTGTGCATATGAAATACAGCAAGAACAAAAGAGATATGAAGAAATTTGAGCCCTTCCTCCTGCTCAGTTTCTCTCAAGTGAAGATCTTGGTAACAAGAGTCAGAGAATAAAAGATCAGATTAGAAATGCCAGGAAAGGGAAAAAGATGAACAAAATTAATTCCATCTACTAATTCCCAGGAAAAGGCAAAGTAAGATATTCCAGGGTTAACTCTGAAGATTAACTCTGCAAACTGCAATATATTCTGCAATAATGAGAACTGGGGGAGACAGAAACAGCCAAGTCTATCTCCACTCTCACCAGAAAGCCCAGTTTAATAAGCAAGATGGGCTCCCTACATCATTTGTTCAGATTTTCCATTACTTAGCAAATATGTCTGTGAAGGGAAAATCATCATATTGGCTTATATTGTACTTGATGGGAATTACAATCCCTCCTACTTTAAAGTGAATTCCTGTCATGCCAAATGTCCCTGGAGCTAGACTCTAGTGCTAACGGTTTTCTATTGTATTTAATCCTGTTACTTTTGTGCAGTCATACTAAGAGGCAGCTCTCTTATCCAGTCAATGCAGGTCTAACACTTGAATCACTCAAACTTTCACTTGCTCATCCCTTATATTTCATACCTCATTCAAGTAAAAATGTTGACCCAACAAACATTAAGAGCAGATATCTACTTTCACCAAAAGGCTTCCCTCTGTGCTTGAGTATTGCTTTTCAAATGGCTCACACACAGCTCATATTTCTCTTTACTTGTCCCACAGATACGAGGTGTGACTTCCTAAGTGTAACAGTAAAATCTTTAAGCATTTCTCTAGCCTCCAAACTATGACTCTCCTAAAAGAAAATGATGACACATTTTATCATCTAATTTGCCCAAATCTTTCCCATTTCTGAAAATCCACGTATTTGTCCACTTCGATTGAATCCACATACATACACTCTTCCCATAGAAAAGTGATATCATGAAAGGAAATTATGTGCCATACAATGGATATTAAAAATCCAGAAAACCCAAAATAGCTAATGGGTACTTGCTATGGACCAGGTCTATGTAGGACATAATACCTGACTTGTCTCTTGCCCTTAGCATCAGAATGTTTAGAAGAATCAGTGCTACATTCTCCCTTATGTTACAAGCCTCTCATCTCTTTCACCAATTTGTCTTTATCCCCTGACACCCATCTCCAGTTCTACGTTCTTGCTGCACTCCATCCTAAAGACCACATTCTCATGCTTTCCCTTATCCATTCAGCTAATTAGCTCATCAGTATCAGATATCACCAGCATTATCCTCTCAACTCACATGTCCAACTTGACTGTCTGGCAGAGCCTCCCATCTTTCAATAGATGAAAAGGAACTTCACTTAATATAATCAGATCCAGCCATCAATCCCCCTCCTATATAGGGACTTAACTGATCTCCACAAACAGAACATTTCTTATTTTTGCTGTGTCTATGCTTCAATGCAATCTTATATTTCTACTGTAGCATTTAACATATAACTGCCTCAGCCATATACAAAATCCCAATGATGTACACATATATAACCTCCATTAGGTAACAGGCTGAAGAAGAGAGTGAAATGGAAAGCAAAGTTGGGATTTAAAGTTTTCTTTCATTGATCCAGTTTAACTTCACATAGTCCTGAATTCTTCATCTTTATAAGATGCCCATTTTATAAGGACATTGTGAATTTGAACAGAAACTGATGGAAAATACCTTAAACTTAGAGGGGGCTCAAATAGGATGCTTCCAAGAGGTTTGTTTGCTCTAAATTCTGGAAGAGCACTCAGTCTTGACTTTGTTATGAAAATATTTATGAACACCTGCCTAGCTCCTTTCTAGAAGTGCACACTGAAATGAAATCAAAATCCTTTTATTTACTATTAAAGCATCCTTCCAGAGGGAGATTTTAGAATAGGAGAACAATTAGAAGCTACTATTCTCATCTTTTCCCCCCTTAAACCACTTCTTTCTGAATCCACAAAAGAATAACATAAATAGTACTCCTTTTCAACTACCTACTTTAGTAAAGTCCACTGACATCACTATAACTTTAGTGAAAATATGAGAAACAGCTTCTCAAAAGGTATTTGTTTCATTACAAGATGCCTTTAAGGAGCAAACAGCATTTACTATGTCAAGATGCTAGAATTTAGTGTCTCTTTGAGTTTCACAGGTCTTTGTTCCTTTGACTTTGGCAACTTGCAATATCATGGTGGGTTTAATTAATTACTTAACTCCTTAATAGGAAGTGTTCATTGAAGAGCTCAGGATGCTCCTTTTTTTTGTGACCATCTTTTTGTTCTACCTCTTTTTACAATGAAAGTATAGTCTTTTCTTGGTACTCACTGGGGGATTGGTTCCAGGATTCCCACAGATACCAAAATCTGCAAATGCTCAAGTCCTTTTTTTTTTTTTTCTTTAGTACCAGGGATTGAACCCAGGGGTGCTTAATCACTGAGCTACATCCCCAGCCCTTTTTATTTTTGATTTTGAGACAGGGTCTTGCTAAGTTGCTTAAGGCCTCACTAAGTTGCTGAGGCTGACCTTGAACTTGCAATCCTCCTGCCTCAGCCCCTGAAGCTGCTGGGATTAAGTGTGTGTGCCACCACACCCAGCTCAAGACCATTTTATGCAAAATGGTATAGTATTTGCATATAGTATATACACATCCTCCTATATACTTTAAATATTTTCTAGGTTACTTACAATACTTAATATCTTAATTCAATGTCAATGCTATGTAAATAGTTGTTATGCTTTATTGTGTAGGGAATAATGGCAAGAAAATATCTGTACATATTCAGTACAGATGCAATTTTTTTTCCAAATATTTTAATCTGCAATTGGTTCTTCTGTAGATACAAGGGACCAATAGCACTCAACTGACTTTTTGTACATTCTTAGCCCTATGCCAAGAAAAAAAATTAAGTCAGGAATGAAAGAATGTTAAACTGCAAATACTTTTTTTCATCAGATTCAAACATTCCTATTTTGGAGCATCTCACTCTCTTTAGTTTTCCAGAAGGCACAAGACAGAGACCTAGGAAACCTCAGAAACAAACTTGGACCTGTTTACTGAATAACAAATGTAGAATATTTATTAGACTTTAATACTGATTGAGAATATTCCTGATCATTCTTATAATTGATTCACTTAAGTATTTTATTAGAGAATAACAGTTTATTATTGGATGAGGCCTCAGTAGTCATAGGTAACAAACTGACAGGCCATGGGCCACATGTGTCCCAGACATATTTTTAAAGTTGTCCTTACAGTTTCTGTAAGCCCACATTGTAAAATTCATTTTACAATGACAAGCATAGTTATTCTTGGATACCCTCAGAGGATTGGTTCAAGGAGTCCCACATAAAGAAATCCAAAATCTTCTGTTTTCCTTGAAAATTTAGTATGTTTTAAAGACTAGGCAGAAACAATCAGCTTCAGTAAAGAAGAAGCTGCCCTCTTTCTGGTGCCTTCTGGTGCCTGTTGCAGAGGCCAAAGTCCACACCCACTCTCTCAGATGTCTCCTACTAGGCTGCTCCACTCCTCTATCTCACCTTTCAGACCCCTGAACATATTTCAAATGTAAGCACAACTTTTTTTTTTTTTTTAAGGCAAAGAGCCTCTATCCAAAAAGGGCTTCCCCACTGACTAGCTCAGTGACCTCCACAAGGTTTGAATCTTGGGTGTCTCAGCTTTATACTGAAGGTAATTCTTTGACCTCATGATTATTATGAGGATTAATAAAAAAAATAAATGAAAAGTGCTTTGTAAACTATAATGTAAAATGTTTGTCATCATTTTTCATCTCTCAGCATTCTGTGAGCTGCATAAATCCCTTTTACCTACTTCAGTTATTATTTGTCTTCTTTGTTCCTCTTATCATTACACCATGCATGACAGTTTAAAATCTAAATTAAGGAATTTGACATATTTTCCTTGCTTTATTTAACAAGAGGTAGAAAAGATGAACAAATATCAAAGGAAAACAAAATGAATTACTGAATGACAGTGAATCTTTATTTAGTCATTCCTCTTTGTGATGAAAGTATGAAATTAGTGCAAAGTGTAATTACTGGATTGCTGATGCCTTCAAGTGCTGTGTTACAAGTTCATCCACCAGGCACTTGAGGTACAACCAAAACTGAAAGCCCAAGTATTAAGGGGCTTCTGTGAAATAAGGGCCCTAATCAGTGTTTTGCTAAAGAATTCAGTACATCAGAATCAAAAAATAAAAATCTACATCTTAATATGAGTTCTAATTAGACTCTGGGGTTTTAAGCCATGGCTTACATTTTATATCTATCAACATATATAGATATAGAAATACTCCCTCCTCAAATCAACAAGAGGTTTGAAAGAAAACAGAATCTTCTCAGAAATGGGCAGAGGTGCAGAAAACTGCCTTAATTAGTGATGCAGTGGATACTAAAATGTTAGCAAAGCTGCATTTCATGAATACTATATTGTTATCTTAGGGATTCACAAATATGTATTCCCCTTCTGGTCAATTTACAACAGATCATCCTGATGTGGGGAACCACAATACAATCATCTGCTTTTAATTGTTAAGAATCACACCTAAGTGAACTGCAAAACAGAACTGAAAATAGAAGGGAAGAATAGATTTAAATTGGAATCAGCATTCTTTATATCACCAAAATGGAACTAATTCATTATTCAAAACACAATCCGTTGAAAATTCATCTGAAGAATCCTTTTTAAAGCATATCCTATACCGCAATTACAGCTTTTCTTGAAGTTGAATGAAACCGTCGCCTGAATACAAATTAACGAATGTCAAATTGACACAAGATTTCCAGTGTATATTTTATTTTAAAAATCAAAATAAATAACAACATCATTTAAGAAACCAGTTCTATTCAATAGATGTCCCAAAGCTAATGTTTAAGCAAGTCTCCCTGGCAACCAAGGAACACAGTGCATATTGGGCTGGGGGGAAGGATAGAAAGGGGGAGCAACTCCAGGGTTGGTAGAATAAGTAACCAGAGTAGTAATTGCTCCGCTAGACGACGTTGGTAGAGGCTGTATGCCCCTGAAATTTCAACTCCAGTTCTCGCCCCCTCTAGCACTACAGCAGTTTCCCACCCTCTCCCTCGGGTCTGCAGGCACCAACCCGAACAGGTTACTCCCCAAACAGGAGATTGCCTTACCCGATGGGGTGAGCGGTCTGCTTGGTTTTGTACCCGAGGCGGCAGCGCAGGCACCAGGTTCTCCCTGATGCACAAAGGCTCTGCTTCGCCACACGATCCTGGGGTTAAGAGAAATTGCAGTAGCTTCTCTCTGCGGGTTTGGGGATGCAACTGTGAAGACGAGCGCGCCAGTGTGTGTGTGTGTGTGTGTGTGTGTGTGTGTGTGTGTGCGCGCGCGCGCGCGCGTGTGTGTGTGTCTGTGTCTGTGTACGTGTGTTTCTGTGTGTGTGTG
>NW_025999842.1:17347521-17427683 GCF_001458135.2 Marmota marmota marmota | reverse complement strand
GCGCGCACGCCCGCTCTCCCCGGAAGTCCCCCTTTTCTGTGCTGCCGCCCCCCTTTTCCCTCTCTGGCACCTGCGCCGCTGGCCGCCGGGTCACATGCACACCCTGCAGCCACAGCTGCGGCCCCTGCTGTGACGAATTATACTATAGAACCTAGCCTGCTTACCCCAGACTCTCTTTCCAGGACTTCGCAGCAACCTGTGCCAACCGAAGCCATGACCCCAACTTGCCGTGGAGAGTACTGGTCCTGTGCTTTCCCTTTCCCTGACCTAGGGAACTTGTAAAGTTCAAGTTCCCTCTATTTCAAGAGGCCCTAAAGTGGCCCTCCTTAGGATTGTACATGTTAATGTTGAGAACAAAATCAAGATAACTTTAGGAAACTTGATCCACCTCTCCCTAAAAGGTGGACAGAAGTCCTGAACCTGAAGAATAAGTAAGGGTATTTGGTTATAGCTAATTCTGAATTGAAACCGCAGACAGACAACAACCTCAGAACACATCACTGAATTCCAGGGCCTGGCACACTTTCAGACCATTCATTAATTCATTCTTTTGAAAAGCCTGCTCAAAATTCACATTTGAGTGAAATGATTAGTTTTAATGTGTAAATGTTAGACCTGTGAATTGAAAACCTTGGTCACATGTGGAGTTAATCCACTGGAGCAAGACAATACAGCTCGACATTAGAGATAACTATATTTTGTAGACACTGAATATTTAAACTTCTACAGGATCGGAAGGCTCATTCCTTGCAGATTTATGTTCTTGGGTTAGGAAGTATCTTTTTGGAGCATCCTTAATATTCTCCTTACTCCCAAATCAGTTTCAGAGGTTGTTTTCCACTTTTAAACTTTCCAGATTTCTAGGTCTATTTGTCCCTGGGGGACCTGTCTTTTTCTTCCAGTGAGTGTTTTACTCCCATGATCTTGATATTTGCACATTAGGAAGCTGAGCACCTACTCATCTAGCAGTCCTGGACACCAGGATAGGAGCAGAGAAAAGAATGACAAACAATTAACTGCAAACAGTAGATGCAGTGTCATTCTCTAGAATTTTTCATAAACAACTGATATTTTTCATTGGATGTTATTTTATACTTGGAGATCAAATAAGAAAGTATTTTTGAACCCAAAATATTAACAATGACTGGTGTCAATAAACAGAATACTCCATTAGGATTTACAAGGTGTCATTAAATTAACAACACTTAATATGTTAATGTAGTGTGTGTGTGTGTGTGTGTGTGTGTGTGTATACACACACACACACACACATACATTTATATATCTCCAATATGCCCATTGGATTATCCTTTTTGAATAAATAGCTTCTATTTATTAAATATAATCAAAAAGTGCAAATAACTGCATGTACACAGAAAAAGAATCTTTATTACTACCAATTTGCCATCTGTATGATAAGGAAAGGTCTCCTACAGCCCTAGCTGGTGTTTCTTGTTTATTATCCTATCCCTTGACCCTAGCTCATTATCTGTCACATAGAAGTGACTCAATAAATATTGCTTACCTACATCTAAGATGTTGAGGAGTAAATTTAAAAAATTTATGTTAAATAAGAGACTCAGTGTTTGTTAGGTAACCACCCAAACTCAACACAAACATATTTTCCAATATTACTAGGGCTTTTAGATGCTTTCTCTCTCAAATATCATTAAATTCAGTCTTTCTCCTTACTAAGAAAATAGTTTAAGACTTTTAAAAGCTGGGGTTTTGTTTGTTTGTTTGTTTGTTAATTTTTTGTTTGTCTCTGGAATACTGACCATGTGTTGAACTTTTTGTTTTTTGGCCCTTATAATGTTAGGCAGTGTAATCATTAAATGACTTTTAGTTGTCATTAAGAGACATTGTCCCTGTTTCAATCTAGTGATATTATGAAAGATGAGCTGAGGAAGAAAAACATGTGGGGTCCTTTGATTGCAAGTAAAAGAAAATTACTTCACTCAATTTAAACAAAAGGGGACTTAAGAATATAGGGAGCTCGAGAATTGATAGGAGGCCTCCCTGGATATCCAGGCAGGAATTAGAACATCCACAGAGGACAGAGAAGCAGTGACCACAGGATAATTGGGGTAGAGATGTTATGATCCAGTAACTCCCATTATTGGAAGAGATAAACCCCAATCTACTGCTCTTTATACTCCCTGTTCATATCCCATTTCCAGTTGTCCTAATTTGAAGTCTTAGCCTATCTCTCAGGTGGTCTAGGGTGGAACCCTTGATCACAGCCCCCACAGAATTTATTAAAGAAAAATGGGCCTTGGGTTAGGTGGAAAATAGCATACATTCATGGCAGGAAATGGGATGTGATTTAAATGTTTTGGGGAAACATTAAGAATGGGATCCCTGCCACAATAGTGCATTAAAGACTGAGATCTTACACTAAGGGAGCCACTTTCACTTTCTTAAACAAGTATCCTGGAATTTGGTTGAGTGTGGAGCACTTATTTTTCAACTTACTTCTTACTCTTTGGGGATGTGTTTTGGAACACGAAAGTTTTTGCAGCATTTGTTGTTGTTGTCTCCATCTATCCTCAGCTTGTCCATAAACCAAGATGTAAGAACACAGCATAAATCCAACGTTATCATAAGTTTTTATACAATCTGTTTTTCAACAGCTTTGTGAGAATTAGGGAGATTTGAAATTGTCTCTAGACACCAGATGTCACTCTCAAACTACATAATAAAGTAGAGTTATGCCACAGCTCCTTTTTCAAGTCCAGAGCAAACAGCTGCTGTAGCCCTTTTGCTACACCAAGTGAGGAGACAGGTGTTATTCTTAAAGCCAGTGTCATAGATTTCTGTCACAAACCAACAGTGACATTAAGAAATCACTGAGCCATACTTCAATAAGTGTACTTCTGGAGAAAACAGATCAATATTAATTATACCAAAATCAAAATTGATTTTTGGCTGATATTCTCCAGTTTTCAAGTAAAAAATACAAGCTAACTCTAGCTAACACCTGCACGTATTCAAGAACCTGTGGGCACATTTTATAGGTAACTTGTTCTGTTCATCAGGAGCCGAGGTCACTCAAAACCAGCCATGCCAAGAGAAAGCTTTCATTGATGAAATGTTTAATATTTACATTTTCTATGTCACATTCTCTGATACCAAATGCTATTCTTGTTTTTTAGTCTATTCAGTCTAATCAATTAGACTTGTAATGGGAGCTTAGTAAAAAGTTACTGTACTGAATAGGAAATAATCCTTATCCATAAAATAGAATATTTTAATTATACTACTAAGTAGGTACAAACACAATATGAAGGATATTCTTAGTCATCATTAGGGTAAGGCAGATTTAAAACAAGTTATATTTTTCCATGTATCAGAGTGGCAAAGATGTACAAAGATGTTAATATCTAATGTCAGAGAGAATGTTGATAAATTATGAATTTATGAGAAAAGAAATGGATACAAATATTTTATAGGACAGCTTGTCAATATTTACATTTGTTATGTTTTTTGAAATGCATATGCCTTTGGGTCCAGAAACTCTGCCTCTGATTATTTATCCTAGGGTTACCTCTAACAAAAGCACAAAAACTTGCATAAAAAGATACTGTGGGCGATTGGGGCGGTGATGGTGCATTTTGAGCATGTCTCCTGGGAGCAGCTGCAGGGCTCCATGTTCTCTCCTGGACTATGCTTTGGTGCTGGGCTCACGTGGACTGCAAAGCAGAGGCCTGCTGCATCCATGTAGTCAAGCTCTCACCAAGAGCTCCTCCTGCACAAATATGACAAGTTTCCTGTGAACCCTGGAGCACCAGTTAACCACTGGCCTTCCTCAGAAGTCTGGTTCCAAAGTTCCGCCCATTCCACAAAGCCCAGGGGATCAATGAGGCTGTGAAGAATCTACCAAAGGTGAACTTAATGAAGTCAACCCATTTGTGAGGCGCATGGCAAAGTTCTTCACTGAAGAGAGTATGCGTAGCTTTCTTTGTCATCACCAATTCTTGTTCATCTTGAGTCCTGGGATTATGCTCATGTGCCTCTGAGAAACTAATGTGACTCCATTTTTGAAAATAAATAAATAACAGCAGCTTCTACCTTAAGGCCTGTCCTAAGGAAGGGAAGGGGGCATGACCCTTGTCCTTGGAGAAACCCACAGAGCACTCCTAAGCACATACCCACCCTGCTGAATTGTTTGTCTACAAATAACAGGGAAGAGAGGTGGGAGGGAAAGGGAGAGAGAAGGGAAATTGCATGGAAATGGAAGGAGACCCTCATTGTTATACAAAATTACATATAAGAGGAAATGAGGGGAAAGGGAAAAAAAGGGAGAGAAATGAATTACAGTAGATGGGGTAGAGAGAGAAGATGGGAGGGGAGGGGAGGGGGGATAGCAGAGGATAGGAAGGGCAGCAGAATACAACATACACTAGTAGGGCAGTATGTAAAAATGTGGATGTGTAACAGATGTGATTCTGCAATCTGTATACGGGGTAAAAATGGGAGTTCATAATCCACTTGAATCAAATGTATGAAATATGATATGTCAAGAGCTTTGTAGTGTTTTGAACAACTAATAATAAAAAAAGAGAGAAAAAAAGGTGTTCAACTATGACTAAAAAACATTTTTTTAAAAAATTATTATGTTGGTGCTCACATAATATGGGAACTCTAATAAATGTGCTAGAGTAAGTCTCAAAAACAAAACAAAAAACAGGAGAGATCTGCTGCGCAAGGTGTCCCTGACTCATTTAGGCTAGATGAGGACCCATTACAACCCTCTAGCAACCTCCAATCAGTATGAGACAGGGAAAATACCTGGGATGCCAGATGACCCCCAAGTAGTTTATGGTGGTTGGTATCATGTTGGGAAACCATGTACTTTAGCATGTACACCCCTCGTGGCCTAAATCAATCAGTTCAAAGGAATTTCCCCCCTTGTACTAACCAATCACCCTTATCCAACTTGTTCCCACCGCCAGTGAATGTGCTAATCAATGCTAAGAGTCGTTGTTTGACTTTCCCACGGTATGGAATGATTTGCTGTGTGATGTTGTGACACATAGCGTATCCCCCCAAAACCTATAAAATCTCACTGGACAAAGGACTGGGACTCACTCCCTGCGACTGCTGCATCAGGAATGGTTGTAAGTCCAGGTTCGAGCTTGCAATAAAGACTCTTGTGTGCTTGCATCAGATTCGGCTCCTGGAGGTCTATTGGGATCCCACAAATCTGGCATTACATCTCTCCATACCTTGCTTACCATTCAGCATTTATAAAGAAGAATGCTATAGGTGGAAGTGGTAGCAAAACAAAAGTTAAAGGTCAGCCTCATCAATTTACCAAGAGGCTATCTTAAAAGTAAAAATGATACATGTAAGTGGCAAAGCAATCCTAGTTTCAAACCACAGAAACAAAAGAAAAGAATATGTTGCCATTTAGAATAACATGGATGAAGTGTGGCCAGCTGGCTTGGACCAAGCAGGGATTTCCTTACCTCTGGATTGTATAGAATACACTGTCAGTCTATTCACCATGGCTTCTTCTGATATTCAGGTGAAAGAACTAGAGAAGCGTGATTCTGGCCAGGCTTTTGAGCTGATTCTAAGCCCTCAGTCAAAATAATCTGTCCCAGATTCCTCCTTCTCCAAAAAGAAGTATCTTTCCCTGGAGGAAATTCAGAAGAAATTAGAAGTGCAGAAGAAAGATGTAACTCCCACGAAGCTGAGGTTGAGAGCATAGAAAGAAGTGTTTCAGAAAGCAATAGAAGAAAACAAAACATCATTTAAATGCTGGAAGAGAAACTGACCCACAAAATGGAAGCTAACAATGAGAACTGAGAGACACAAATGGCTGCCAAACTGGAGCATTTGCAAGAGAAGGATAAGCACAAGGAAGAAGTGCAGAATCCAAAGACTCTGCTGATGAGACTGAATCTGACTAATTTGTTCTGAGAATTGACTTTCTCCCCTTCCCCTTCCTAAATATCCAGACTGTACTGGTCAGTGTCAGTTTTTCTCTCCTGACAAATATTCTAAAAGCTGATGTAGGACTGTATAGGTAGATCCAGACTGTAAGGTGTTGTTTCAGGGGATAAAGGGGAGAAACTGAAAGTAATTCAATCTTTTTCTAAAGTGTTGGTCTTTTTTGATGTAGCTGTTTTTATTTTTGCATCTTTTCTACTTCAGTGCACTTGGTTTACTGGATAAAAGGCAACTACTGTATTGGCTCTGTAAAAAAATATGTCTGTGAAGAGTATGTAGTGGCTTCTTTCAAATTGTTAGATGCTAAATATCTGTTTACTTTTCAATCCCAGTTCTGTCCAAACCAGATGCTACTGTACTTGAATGGTTAAGAAAACTGCACAGAGCTGTTAAAAAAATAAATAAAGGGATGAAGCTGGAGGAAAAAAAAAGATACTGTGATAGCTTAGTAACATCCAAAGGGAGAAAAAGGAAAGAAGACAGAAAGAAACAGTGTAAGAGGCCCATCATTTGGAAATCAGTCAAATTATATGAATAGAAGGAGCTATTGTTTTTGAAAAGATAGAGTAGAATTTTACATACTGATCAAAGATATATCACTAGGTGACCAAAAAACAAAACAAAACAAAACAAAAAAAACAAATTGAAGAGCAATGGGTATAATATGAACTAGTTTGAATAAAAGTAGAGGAAGAGAGAGAAGGAGAGAGGCTTGTGTGTAACAGTGTGTATTTTTCAGTCTTATAGACACAGAAGGAGACAGGTGACTCAAGCTGGCTCCATGAAGATGCTGGGACCTTCCCTGTTATACTACTACTGCTATCAACACTCTGTGCCACTCTCTGACCCACAGAACTCATGGGTCATTCTCCATCAAAAGGGTCAGGATGGGCCCTTCTCAGTGCACATATGCAATCTTCTCCTGCGGATGTCTGATTATTGTGGGTCACCACACACTCTAGCACAGGTGACAGGTAACAGTTGTGTTGCATTCAGCTGAATGAAGATCCTGTGTTGGGTTATAGACAGTGATGTCAGCGGTGAACAATAGTGTCTCTGATGCTGACTCTGTTCCTGTTCTTTGCCAGACCCCTGTCCTGAGTATGTCCAGGGACCATGCTCCTTTATCAAGTTGTCACTGTCTTCCCAACTTCTCCAATCTTCCCAGTTAACAACCTTTGCTCTTCCTTATCATGTTCTTCCCAAAATTTGTTGATTTTTCTGGACACATGAGCCCCTGACTTTCCTCAGAGGCCTAGATTTTTGAAATGTCAAAAAACAAATCTGGTTTGTTGGTTTGCTTGCTGGCTTTTTTGCTAACCTGTCTAACCTGTCATCTCTAATGTTCTCCCTCCACTGAGGTGAAGTTTGTGAAATGATTACTTGATTGAATTGGGGGGGTAGGTCCAGGCACTAAGAAACATTAGAAATATAATAGATATGAAAGTATTTTCTCTGGGAAAGGGATTAGCATGTATCATTTATTTTTCATTTATAATATTCAGGACTGCTTTTCATGTTTTATCATGAGTATGAATAACATTTGTAATGTTATTCATTATATTGCATTAGTAAATAAAAATTTCACTTTTTAAAATCCATCTATAAAATGAATATGATAACACTTTTCATTGTATTACTGGAAAATAGTTAGCATCATAGAAAAAATAGCTTAGGGGATATAGTTCAGTGGTAGAGCACCAGCTTCATGTGTGCCAGGCCCTGGATATAATTCATAAGGATATAATTCATAATCCCCAACACTGACCAAAAGAAGAAGAAGAAGAAGAAGAAGAAGGGGGCAGGGAGAAGCTGCTTAAAATTTTTGACTCTCCTGAAATTAATTAGACCATTTTTGCATCTTTATAACTATAATATATGTATACATCATGGGTAGAAAATTTAAAAACAAACAAATGAAAACTCATGTAAATTAGACCTCATACTTCCAAATACTTAGTGTAATCCCAAGATAATCATTTTTCTGTATTCTTTCCTGACTCTCCCTTTCTCTTTAACCAGAGTGATAAAAACAAGTCACAATTTTTTTTCAGAGCCTCCTATATTATTAAAAGTGCTTTGGCTTTAGTTTTAAGCAAAATAAACTAATTTTGATAAGAAAGAAGGTACTTTTTGGGAGGGATATGGTGGCTCATAGAATTGAAGGACTGGCCGGGGAAATCTGAATGCCCAAGCTTTTAATAGGAACCCAAATAACTTCACTTAAGATTCAAATTCCCAGAAGAGTCTCATGGCCCACTCTGGATCATGGGACTATCATCATTCTGTGATGCAGGTAATAGGGTGGAGAGGACAAGTCCAAGTGGAATGGGGAAGGAGGACTTTCCACTGGGAATAGTGAGTTGTCTTACTCTAGTCGAGGGCGAGGAATGTTGCATGAGCAAAATACTAGATACTCATTTTCTCATCTTTTAAAAGGGAGATTTAATTGGAGGATTTTAAAAAATTCATTCTAATATTTTCTTTTTTCATCTCTTATTCTCCATTACTCTTTCAAAACACATTTCAGGTGGAATTGGAACCATTATTTTAAAACAAATTAATGAGATCTCTTTTTAATGAGACAGATTCCTCTAAAAATTGATGAGAAACACTGAACATAGAAATATCTCCTGAACTGTGTTTTGAGAAGTCTTGCTCTCTTACATTTAGACCACCTATCATGGAATTTAAACTGAATACTAGGTGATACATCAGAATTTTAGTTTCTAATCTTAGAACTATCTGTGTGGGATCAATTTTCACAGAAAGTTCATTGCTATTTTACAGTAGTATGATGTAGATTAATGTACCTGACATTTCTAAAATTCTAATCTAACAGTAGTAATGTATGAATTTAACTATGCCATTAAGAAAAAAAACATTAACTTCATTCATTAAAATTATCCATTCACTAAAATTTAACTGTTTCCCAGACAACATGAGCTTGGAGGTAAAAATAGACATAACGACTGTCAAAAATAACACAAAAAATGTCTCCATCTTTAGCCTGTCTACTTAGCAGAAAGTAACAGTACCAGCTTCCTTAAATTTTGTTTCATGTTGTCTTAAAGATATTTTATCATTGAGTCTGTTGAGTCACCCAGCGCATCCTTGGTAGCATAAGAAATGGTCATTTTGCTGAAAATACTGTAAGTTGGCCTTCATGGGTACCTTGTACATAACCTCTTTCCCTTTTCACTTACTCTTTTCTTTCTTTCTTTCTTTCTTTTTTTATAGTTCCTTCCTTGTAAGCAATGGTTCTCAATAAAAGGTGATCTTGTCCCTCAGGGAACTTAATGTCTGCTGTCATTATTGTTTTGCATGGCTGGAGAAGGAGAATGCTCCTGGCATCTCCAGGGTAGATCGGGATGCTGTTTCACATCCTGTGGTGGACAGGATAGACTCCTCCCCACAACAGCACATTCTCTGATCCCAGCTGTCCATATCACTCTAGATGAGACACACTTCTCTAGGCACTGGCCTGAGTCTCAGAGAGGTTTCTAGGGGACAATCTGAGTAACAGAAGTCCCCTGGTATTTTGAAAGTTAGCATGCTCCTCCTTACTCCTTCACCTAAGATGTGAAGGAGTAAGGAGGAGCTTTTCTTCCTGAAACCTCTTAAGCATGTCATAATAATTGGTCCCTGGTGTACTTAGCTATCTTCCTGACAAATCCAGACATGCTGAACACCAGAGCAGACCCTGTTGAAGTTCCTGTTGGGTCACCTACAATACTAAAGACAGTACTGCCTCTTCTTTTGAACATGTAATGATCATTTGGTGCACTGAACAAAAACTAGTAGCTCTTCCAGAAGTGATTTCTATTACCAGCACCTTTCTCTAATCTAAACCTCAGTATCCTGATCCCAGGAGGGAGATTGTAACTCAGGTCAGCCAGACAATAGACTTTCTCAAAATATATTTTATTTTTTATTTTTTAATTCAAGTCAGGGGAAGAAGTATCTTTTCTAGTGTGAAGGCTACAAGGTGCAGATGCTCCTTGACCTATGACAGGGCTATGTCCTAATAAACCCATTATAAGTTGAAAATATTTTAAGTAGAAAATGCACTTAATAAACATAACAAATGAACATCAAACCATAATCCACTGTAGAGTAGCACTTGTCTGCTCTCATGGTCAACAGGGAACTGTAGCTCACTCCTGCTGTCCATCATTGTGAGAGAATATAGTAATATATATTGCTAGCTGAGAAAAACTTCAAACTTCAAAATTCCAAATATCATTTCTATGGAATGTCATTTTCACACCACTGTGAAGTTGAAAAATCATAGGTAGAAGAACTCTAAATCATAAGTTGGTAACCTTTGTTCTCCAACAAGGATCATCTAGAGACATGAAGTTCTTATTCTGAAAGCAGGAGACAGGAAGGGAAGAAAAGAGGGAAGGGAATGTGAGAGAGAGAAATTATAATGGTTGCCCAGAGTTGTTCTAAGTCCAGTTCCATCCTTAAAGTTTCCACCATTTGATTTTGCATGCAGCACACTTATCATTTTCTGTTTAAGCTTGGGTTGGATTTGGGTTGTATTTAATTTGGGTTGGATCTTTTCTAGTTTTGATGAACACAACTGTCTTCAAAATCCTTACAATAAAAAGGCAGTTTAAAACAACACATGAAAAATGCTAATATAAGGTGCTCATGGGGTTCTCCCAAGGCTCTGGTTAATGTTTTTGATTCTAGAAAGTGTTCCTGATTGTTCATTTCACAATTCATTAGGTTGTACATTTTGTGCTTTCTTCATTTTTCTGTAGGTTGGTTATAATTTATCACACATTAATTTTAAATGGAAAAAAAAATTAGTTCCTTTAGGATGAGCACTAAAAAATAGCACTATAAAAATTTAAAGAAAAGAAAAAAACAAATGGCATATGACCTAGGCCTTAAATAATTGTTTTATTATATTTTAAAAACTTATGTTATACTTAAATAAGTGTATAGGAGAGAAAAAATAAGGCTTCTTCTACCTTTTCTTTTTTTAAAAAAATTATTTTTGCTGAGGTCTATATAGAAAACTGACAAACAACAGATTAACAGAATAAAAGTCATACAGATATTATTTAATGTTACTATTTTTAATGTTTATGTGCACAGACATCTTCTTAAAAAAAGAAATGAAGAACCAATGAAGGTTAGACCCAGGGATTGTGCGCCATTTTAGCAAAGGGCAGTAAGTTGTAGAAAAATGGCAAAACAAAGGAAAGGGCATTTGGGCAGTAAATTGTGGGAAAATAAATATACAGGAGCAACTAATGGGAGATAAGATTATTTTAGTAAGGTTTATTTATGCAGAGCCACCTCACTGGTGACTTTCTGTGTCTAGTGATGAGGGTTGTTTTCTTTCTGGTATGGAGAAGGGAGTGAGGGTCACCTTTATAAAGGGAAATTCATGCCCTGCTTTTATACAGGCACGGGTAAGGCAAGAACTCTTTCTGTGTTTGCCACTTTCAATTACCTTCATTTCAAAGCAGCATATTTTAGCGGGGGCTTGTTCTGATCCCCTTTAAAAGTATACATATATACATAGTACTTTTGATTGCAGAGCATTGTTAATTCTCCCTCTCAATACAATTCTGATTTTTATCCATTCTGTTTTTTCTTCATGAGTAAATAGGGTTCATGAGTTCACCTAGTTCTCAATAAATAAATTGCAAAATTGGGGCTGAAATCCAGGTTTCCAACTCCCAAACTTAAGCTCAGTGTCATAGCTGAGTCACAGCTAAGGAAAGTGTGGATGAAATCACAAAAAAAAACACAAGCCAAGCCCTTCCTGCCACTGAGCTCCCAGGGCATTTGACATGTGTCCCTTTCACCCATTGCCATATTTCATTGAATATTTGTGTGCCCTTCAAGAGCATATCCATTGTCTTAGCCATTTTAGGGGACTTGTCTTTTTTGTACCCCTTAACATGCCCACTACAATATTAGAAAGCAGTAGTAAATATATATATATTTTTTGATGATGGTTGGATAGATAAATGTATGGGTATGAGTTAAAAAACAGGGAAACACAAAGTAGCTTTAGATATTGTGATTGAATTATAAACTTCAGTAGAAGAATGTTGGAAAATATGTTCAGAAATGGAGGTTGAGGAAAAACTATGGGAAGCTGTGAATGCAATCCAAGGTGTTTTTACTTCAGTCAGCAGGCATAGATGACATCCGTTTTTTTGTTGTTGTTTTGTTTTGTTTTGTTTTTTTAGAAGAGTTGATCTTCCTAATGGGTTATAGGAAGGGTCATTGCAGTAAGTGCCAGGAACATGGCACACAGTTAGGGTTGTAGAAATGAACAGGAGAGGAACAGTTTTGAAGCTATGACTATCTAATTCCCCTTGTGCCTCACAAAAGTTATGATATGAAGTGACTTGACTTGGTATCTTATAAATAGGCAGCAGTGACAGAGGGAGGTAGACAAAGACTGGTTTATTTGGGAAAGCCAGATTTCAAATGCTAGCAATATCCAATTCAGTTACTAGGACTGAAGGGCCAAAGGCAGTATTTTAACCAAGGGAGTAGAGCCAATGATTTGGAGCTCACTTGATAAGAAGTCAAAGTTAAGCAGATACTTAACAAGTACACTGGGTCCTTGGCAATGTTTAATGGTGATCCCCCTCTGTAATACTTCCTGGTTGCTGCTAAAACAAAACACCACAACACACAGAAGCTTGAAACAATACATATTTATTATATTACAGCTCTGAAGGTTGGAAGCCTTGCATGGGTCTCACTGGGATAATACCAAAATATCAATAGGATGAGCTCCCTTAGTGGAAGTTCTAGAACAGAATTTTTCTTTGTTTTTCTCTAGTTTTAAAAGGTTGTCCACATTTCTTTGCTTGTGGGCCCTCTCTCTTATCTTGAAAGTCAGAAACATAGAAACACAGAAATCTTTCTTGTGCTGCATTTCTCTGGGTCTCTCTTGGGTCCCTCCACCCCCTGCCTCTTCCTCCCTCCCTCTATCTCTCTTCCTCTCTCTCTCTCTGACACTCTCTCTCTCTCTCTCTCTCTCTCTCTCTGACTCTCTCTCTCTCTCCACCTCCTCTCTTCCTCTTCCCATCTCCCTCCCTGCCTCTCTCTTTCACTTTTAAGGACCCTTACCTTCTAGTTATATTAGGTTCCCCTGGATAATTCAGGATAATCTCTCTATTTTAAATTCAGTTGATTAGCAATCTTAATTTCATTTGTTACCTTAATTCCCCCTTGCCATATGAGGTAATATATTCATAAACTACAAGGATTAGGACATTGAACATCTGACTACCATGTTCTTCCCTCATGGTGGAGGGGACACTGTAAGGCCTGGTTTGCATAATGAGAGCCCTAGTTGAAGTGCACACATATCAAGGGAAAGCTTGGTAATAATCTGATCCAGGCCATGCTTAAAATCAACATTTTGGAGAGAGGCTATTTGGGCTGAGGCGGAAGGATCATGAGTTCACAGTCTGAACAACACAGTGAGATCCTGCCTCCCACCCAGCAAAAAGACAAAAACACAAATTTTATTTATTTATTTATTCTACAAATTAGTGTTAGTTTTATTAACATATACATACAAGTAGATGATCATTAGAAACTCATGGAATAGTACACTTAGGATTTGTATGTTTTATTCCATATAAATTTAAACTAAAAAAAAGAAATAGTAAATAAGTATTACAATCTAGTTTAAGATGTGCATACTGATGTTTTTAGGGGTAATGCATATTGATATCTGCAACTTACTTTGGAATATACCAAAGAAATTAAATGGACTGATGTATGGGTAGAGTTGAGAAGCCCAGTAAATACATAACAAAACAAAGTCAGCAAAATGTTAACTTGTTTTTTCAAACTTTCTGTATGCAGAACAAAAATTTTTAAAAATGTCATTTTGTCTCAGAATTTAACTCTCATATCCTTTAAATATGTGCTTCTTCCTGAAAAGAAAGTTCACAGTGTCTCTACTGACCCATTCAGATAGTGGTGTTCTGAAGCCTACTGGTACCATTTGAAAAATGTATTTGGTAAATTTTCAGTATTTTAGCAATAGCAAGTTCACATCAGTTGGGGTAAAACTATGTGCACCATGAAAATGAGATTTCCCAGATCAGTCAAGGAGTCCTTGATATATAATCTGAGTCCAACAAGTAATAATAACAACAACAATTACAAGAAATATGTACTATCCTCCATGCTTCCATCTAAGTCCTAAGTCCTCAGACACATCTTATTTCATTTGGCTCTTCTAATAACCCAGGGGTAGGTATTATTATTATCCCCATTTTACAAAAGAAGAAACTAAAGCAAAGTTAGCTTGCTCAAGGTCCCACGGTGAAGGTTAGTATGAGAGAGTAGGAATTAACCATTTTGAGTGACAATGAAAAGAAGAGTGTTACTGTAAAGGGAACAGAACAGCACAGGAAAAGTCACAATGGGTTCCAGGAAAAAGAGGATGCTTACCTGAAGATGCAAATGGAGGGTGATGAAATGTGGAAACTGTTGAGAAAGTACAACTGGATCTTTAAGGACCAAGTATGCAGGGTTTATTTGTTTGGTTATAAATCAGGGTGATGGGCAAGTTGGTCTATTTGTAAAGGATCATTGCAGCATCAGTATGGAAGCAGAGGGGAGGGGATCCAGGAGACAGAGTGGCTGACCGTGAGTGATACAGGGGATAAAATGGAGGTAAAAGTTCAGATTGCTACCCAGATTCTACCTTAGACACCTGGAGAGGTGGTAATGCCACAAGCATAGGAAAAGGAGCAGGCCTGTGGGGGAAAATAATGAGTCACAGAATGTTATACCTGAAAGGCCTATAGGATCTACAAAGCAGGTGACTCTCTAGGTTTGACACTCAGGGAGCTGGAATAGCAGATTCAGGAATCATCAAGGTTAGGATGAAAACCAAAGTCAGAAACAGGATGAGCCATAAAGAAATGAAGGATAAGCCAGAGAGATATTTGGGGGAAAACTTTTTTTTTAAAAAAAAAAGTTTGACCAAAAATGTCAAATACACTGTGTGGTAAAAAATGAACAAAATAGTGTTTGTTGGATTTAGTTTGGGGTTAGTGGGGCACATAGAGATCAAATGCTACTTTTCATGGGGTGAGGAGTGAATGGGAGGCATAGATATGGAAATAGTAACGCAAAACAATTCTCCCAAGAAACGTGACTTTGACAGGGGAAGAGAAGCTGGGCAGAAGGTAGCAGAGACAGAATGGAGGTTGGTGGGTTGATTGTTTTTTCAGTTCTAGGGACCAAACTCAGTGTTTATTATTTTTTAAATTGGAGGAGTTTGATCATATTTAAATGCTGGTGGAACAAGTGAATTAAAAAAAATAGACAATTGGGGACTGGGATTGCGGCTCAGCAGTAGAGTGCTCGCCTAGCACAGGCAGGACCGAGGTTCGATCCTCAGCACCACATAATAATTAAAAAAATGCATTGTGTTGTGTCCGTCTATGCCAAAAAATAATTTTTTTTTTTAAATAGACAATTGATTGAGAATCATTGTGAGCAGAGTTAAGACAAGTGAGAACTTAGGAAAGATGTTGAAATGGTTTGGGCTGGCTCAAGGTCCCTAAGGAAGTAGGAGGGTCAGGACAAAGGGCTCATGGGTACAGTAATGTTCAGGTACATAAAATTCTTTTTCTTCACAAGAGACATGAAGATCTTCTATCAGGAAGATGGAAGATAGCTGAAACGCTACAGCAGTTTGGGGTAAATAACCCTATAACCCTGTACCCTGGCTTAAAGAGAAGGAGGGCTAGCTGGACCACCAAGGTTCCTTAAGTTAGAGACTTTCCTAAGATGCACAGAATCAAAGACAGAGGAGTGTCCAGAGGTGAGAATTAGGAGGAAATCTAAAGTAAGTGAATCATGGAATGTGCCCCAAAGAATCACAAATGAAAAGAGGAGGCACACTTATGAGAAGCCAACAATGGAAGTCAGGAGTTATAAAGTTTGGCTGATGACAATAGGGAGGAATGGTTCTGTTGAGTGAGTGGCTGGGCATTTGGCTGAGTGCTAGAGAGTAGGGCTATTCATGGCAGAGAAGGCTTTTACTTTTTTTTTTCCAGGAATGAGACATAGGGGAAGAAAAGGAGATGATGCTAACAGGCTTAACATGTCACGAAGTTGCTTATTTCAGGGTTGAATATAAGAAAAATAAAAGCCACAGGGAAATGAAATATCACCTTTCCTAACCTTTGATCAACTGCCCAAGAAACCTTCAATGGTAAAAGTGAGTTTGAGACTAGGGCTCAGAGTTAAGGTTAACCTGGAGCATCCTGTGTCATCCAGATTCTACCTGCAAACTGAGCCTGCCTGTTTCTGCCTGCCTCCCAAGCCCTAAGCATAACATCTCACCATTAGCTAAAGACAGCCCAATCTGAAGCACACACACCTGGGTCAGGGGTCATTAGTGGTGGGAGAGATCCTGATAAACACACCCCCTCCCCACTTGCCCTCAGTGCAGTATGACTGGTAAGTATAGGGCTTAGGCCCTGAAGCTCCAGTCTGCAAGGTGCTTAGGCTTCCCGCCTAAGTCTGTGATTGTGTGTTATGGAGAACTGCCCAGCTGCTTCTTGGCTGACAGAGGCCTCCCTCCTCTGGGAGGCAAGACTAGGGTTCTTCCATATCTGTGTAGGGAGTGGTATTCAGGAGTGCAAGAGAGAAAAGAGGGTCCAGGCCGGGATCCTGCCTTTGAGGCATCATAACTCACCCAAAAGAACATGGCCTAGTGAATGTTTATCAGTTTAGATGAGCCATTCTTCTTGCTTTGGAATGAAAAAAAAAAAAAAAGAGGAGTTTGTGTTCTCTGTCTTAAGTAATGAGCATAATCAGGCCCGTTTTCCCTAATGAAGGAAGAGAGAAAACAGAACCTGAATTGAACAAAGAAATAATTTAAATAGACATAAAGAAAAAAATTCTTAGTCATAAGAATTTGCTTTGGGTTGAATTCTGTGCACTATATGTTGAAATCCTAATCTCTAGTATCTCAGAATGTAAATTTGTTTGGAAATAGGATCATTATAGATGTAATTAGTTCAGATAAGGTCATATTGCACTAGTGTAGGCTCCTGGACCAATATGACTGGTGTTTTTTAAAGAGGGGGCATTTGGAAGTAGACATGAACACAGGAAGGAAAATTCCATTCAAATATGAAGGCCAAGATCAGGTGATTCCACAAGTTGTAGAACAGCAAAGATTGCCAGAAAAACCCCAGAAAAGAGGGAATTGTGAACTGAATGTGTTCTCACAAAATTCACACTGAAATCATGAAATCATGACTCCCAAGGTAATGGTGTTATAAGTTGTGATCACTGAGAGGTGATTAAACCATGAATGCAGAGTCTTCATCAATGGATTAATGCCTTTATAAAAGAGAACAAGGGAGCTCTTTCACTTGCCATCAAGTGAGGATATAGTAAGCTAGTAGTCTGCTACTCAGAAAAGAGAGTTCTCACCAGAACCATACCATGCTGGCACTGTGATCTTGGACTTGCAGCCTCTGGGACTGAGAAATAAATTTCTTTTGCTTATAAATGATCATCAGTCCAAGATATTTTGTTACACCAGCGCAAACTAACGGAGACTCTTATGGAACAGTTTCCCCCTCATGGACTTCAAAAGGAAGCAATTCTGCCAACACATTGATCTCAGGTGCATCCTCTCCAGAATTGTAAGACAGTAAGTTTCTGTTGTTTAAGTCACCCAGTTTGTGGTATTTAGTTACAGCAACCCTAAAATGCTAATGTAGAATGTCAAAGCAGTAGCTGTATAAAACTCTGGCTTGAAAAATATATTTAAAATATACTTGTGTCTAATTATGTCATTTATACAACTATCCATATTCATTGTATAATACGTATTCACATAAAATTAACCAAAGATATTGCATAACTAATTTTAGTAAAAGGTGGTATTTAAAATAAATCAAGCAATTATTTATCCTAGAGAGCACCTGCTTGAGAGTCAAAACTTGAGTCTCTTCCAGGTTTATGGTTCTGTGATTTTTATCAATAAACTGTACCAAATCTAATTTTCTCATGATAATCTAGATTAAAATCATATTTCTATTAATTCTGAGGCTTTACCTAAAAGGCTTAAAGGATTACATGTATAAATGTAGCAAATACTGAAGAGTAAATCAGTAACTTCCATTAAAAGGTAATTGATTTAAAAAAATAAACAAAAATTGTAAGCTTTCACTTTATTATCAGCAACAAACATTTATTAAGCATGTACTGTTTGCAATTTTTATATAAAGTACTATAGATATATGGAGGCAAGTAATTATGGTACTGTCCCACGAGTCTCAAAATGTAGTTGGGAAGCCAGTGCAAATGAAAAAACAATGAACAAGTTAGAATGCTCAAACAAAATGCTCCAGATATTGCTATTTAAATCACTGTCATGAACAAGGGAACCGGTCTTCACTCTATCATATAAACACATGCTTGGATATTCCCCTTTTGAGTAACTTGACTTACACATGGAGCTAGGTAAATGGTGTATATTTTTTGAATTATCTTATGGGGGATCTCCTGCCTCCTGTCTCTCCTCCCTAGGACTAGGATTATTACTGAAAGGTCCAACATGAGGAGATTCTTAGATCCCATTCCCTGAGGAGGGAGACCATGGTAAGGTGTATTGAGGGTAGTGGAATGGTCTATTGTACAAACAAAAGCCAGGAGATTGTGAATCTAGAGAAACTGACATCTTATAATGGAGCTGCAGTAAAGGTTAATTTTTACTTATGCCCCAAACTAGCTATGTGTTCCATGTCTCTGAATTCCTGGCATATACCTTACATTCTCCTCCTTTTCTATCTCCTTTCCTACCTGTTACATGTTTGGGAAAATATAAAGTTCTTTAAATCTTCAAAATGACCATCCATCTTAATAATTATACAATTCTAACAGCTTACCATTGTTGACATTCTATTTGCTAACCTATAACATGTCCAAATCACAATGCCTTCACACAAAAGGCACATATATCCAAACTCTTCTGTATGTGCTGATGCCCTGGAAGTAACTTTATCTGTTCTTTCTCTGGTTATCTCTCATGTGGTGGACTGAAAGTAATCACCTGCAGTAGGAAAGAACATTGAATCTGTATACCTGCAGAACTGAACTATCCTTAATTATCTATAGTAAACCATCTCTATCCTGTCTGTTTCTGCCCAGCTTGTTCATCATGGTGCTAAGTGATAGGTCTGCCTTAGCTAAAGACTAACCCAGAACAGGTGAGCAAGGTAGCAAATTTGTTTTTTAAAACTGTGGAATATGCTGGGTTGCAAAGTACAGCTCAGAACCCAAATCAAGACCAATCATACAAACTTGTTAAATCTAAAAACTAGGTCATTAAAGCCAGAAAAAGATGTCCAAAAATAAGCCTTCATGACACACATGCAAAATTCCAGAGCAGAGCAGTTAATTTGGGGAGTTGTCAGAAATGTTTTTCACTGTGCATCATCTCTGTATTTACCATCCTCCATGTGGTTCTGGTAGAGATGCCTAAACATCCCTATCAAAGGATGTGCACATGACCCAGATCAAGTCAGTTAGTATGCTCCCTGCCTGCAATTAATTCTGCGACAAAAAAAATAAAATAAAATAAAAATCCAGCAGCAGAAGTCAGCTGAATTTGTGTCTCTATACAGTGACATCTAGTCCTGCTGCTGAAATCTCTCAAGAGTTTTGTCAGGCCTCTGCACCCTTCCAGTAAACACTCTTTTGTGCCAAAGTGTCAATTCAGTTTCTTTTGTTTTCAACAAAAGAATAAAGTGTATCCCAAGCAATTAAAATTCAAATAGGCAGAAACAAAAAGCTTTGGTCTGGCTAGTTGAGCAGTACTTACCCAGGGAAAGCGAATTGGGAGCACATGGAAGGCATATAACAGTCACACCAGAAATGGGAAAGGTGGAACCGTGGGGCAGTTAAAGGAAGGAAAATGTAGTTGTTCATTGGAAGATGGGCTAATTATTCTAGATTATTTCTAAGCTCTAACTAACATCCCACAGTTCAATATGATCTGCTCTGTGACCTGAATGAGTAGCCCATGTTTCAAATAAAAAAGGGAGAGAAAAAGCATTGGTCTTACATTTTTGGTAAGGATGCTATGGATGGGGTATTCAGACATATAGGATGAAACAAAAATATAAGCATTCTGATTCCCTGTGTATAGAGGAGTGTACAGGTGGCAGAACCCTGTTCATAAAAGCTGTGCAACATTTTAAATGTTTTGCAATTCAATTCCACTATAAGGTAAGCCCAGCATGATTACTAAACATATTCATTGCCTTGGATACCTGTGTGTGTGAAAAGTTTTTGTGTTCTACTTTTCCAGGAAATATTCCTTGATGTTAACGCAGGTTGTGCTTTTGTACTGTGAGCTGCCATAAAACAATAAACTCTAAATTTCCTCCTATTTCTTGGATATACCACCAAAGAGTATATTTGCTGGGCTTCACAGACATAGCTATACATTGCTGACTTTGCTGGCTATGACCCTTTGGGGGATTTATGGCTTAGCTGTAACAGAAGGGACAACACCAGTACAGGAGTATGACATCAAGCATGCTTCTGACTCAGAGCTTTTGTTCTCTTGGCCTAGAATAGTTTTTCCCAGATATCCACTATTCTTGATTGTATGAATCTTCTATCTGTACTACTGGCTACTGAGCTGGAAAATGGGCAAATAACTAGTCACTTGAATACAAAGTAAACTCATAGGTTGTACATCTTGGGTACTAACCAGAACTCTGGTTTGGAGTAAAAGTAGGGGGATGGCAAGAAAGCATAGATGGGATATTGTCATTCAGATGAATCATGTTTCAATTTTCATCTGTCTCAACGAACCAGTTTTTTTTAAAATGTCCTTTTTAGCAAGAATTAATACAGAAATGAGCTGGATGATTTAAGTTTTGGCATCTTGGGATCACATAATCAGTTTTTCCAATGAATGGCAAACTAACTAGGCTTTTTAGAAGGAAGAACTCTAGTAAATGGGAAGACTATGAGCAGTGTGCAGAGAAGGGGAAGGCGAAATTTCAAGAGCTACTGGTACATAAGGTGTTTAACAGTCATATTATTTTACTGCTCAATTCACTTAAAGCAAATAATACCATTTGCTGAATGTGAACTCATCAAGAATCCTATAGTCTTCCCTTACCCATATTTTTGCTTTCTGATATCTTAGTTAACTATAGTCAATCAAGACCTGAAAATATTAAATGGAAAATTCCAGAAATAAATAATTTTTGTTTTAAATCACAAACTCTTCTGAATAGAATGATGAAATTCCAAGCTATCCCACTTAGCCTTGCCTGACACTTTGTCCAGCATATTAACATTGTATATACTATGTTCCTGTTAATCACTTAGTACCCATCTCATTATTAGACAAACTGCAGCAGTATCAGTGTTTATGTGGAAGTAGCTATTCGTAGTCTAACATGAAATGGAATGAAGTTAGGTGAACAGATCAAGTTAGTTCATCTAACTTTGTCTCATCACATAGGTATTAAGTCATCTCACATCATCTCAAGAAGACTAAGTACAGTAGAATAAGACATTTTGAGAGAGAGAGAGACACCACATTCACACAACTTTTATTACAGTACATTGTCATAATTCTAACTTATTACTGGTTATTATTGTTAGACTCTTACTGTGCCTAATTTCTAAATTAAACTGTATTGTATATATGTATGAGTAAGAAAAAATGGTACATATAAAGTTCAAAACTATTTGCAGTTTCAGGCATCTACTGGAGGTCTTGGAATGTACTTCTGTGGATAAGGGAGGACTATGGTAACTTTTCTCATTCACAGCTTTTTTTAAAATTACCTTTAGTATTTTGTGGTTGTGTTTTAAAAGAGCAGTCTTTGTCTTTGCAAATATGTTCTAAGGATGATAAGATGTATCATTAAAGAAGGCATTTGCCTCAAAATAACTGGGAGAGTTGAGAAAATAGGAATGTGTGTTACTGTCTATTTATCCAGATCAAGTGGAAAGTATAACTAAACAGTGCCTCGCCCCTGCAAAGACTTCCTATAAAATAGATATCCCTAGTAAAACTGGGAAAAAAGTTTACCTCTCATATAGACCATAATAGCAATGTCTTACCTCATCTCTCTCTCTTGAAAATTATCCTTTGTATAGATGTCAATCATCTTGCTATGGCAGATCTATAACTTTCTAGTTTCTGTTCAAGAAACTCCTGCCCAGTCCCACGTGAGTGGTGGAAATGGGGTTCCCCTCGGTGGAATGAGCTGGCTAAGAAATAAAAGTTAAGAGAAATAAAATGGCAAAAAACCTACAGAATACAGAAAGTAGTTTAAAAAACAGGGGCAGGATGGGCAAGCTGATCGGACTAATTGAGCTTCTGGACAAAATAGAGCCCATGCCTGCTTTATTTATATCAGGAAATATCAAAGAGATCCTATAGAATGTTCTTCTCCAAAAAAGGTTAAAGGTGAGTTGGTCAGTTATGCTCATCACCAGAGCTACTATGAGGTACCTTCCCAGCAGAGCCTAGAGAAAGTTCATGTGTATTGGGAAATCTATTGCCCTGGGAGAGCCATAGATAGTTCACAAAGAAAGGCCTATTTCTCTCTGCCTTTGTGTGGAAGGAAGATCCTCATGGCATTCTGCAGTATAACTTTAGTTTCTGTTCAAGAGAACTTCACACTAGAGAATGAAGATCAAATTATGTTCCTTCACTTACAGATGTCTACCACCTGATTTCTTGTGACTTCAACAAAAGCTCCATTCAATTCTCCAGTCTCTTTGTACCTATCCTTCTCCACCCCACCACCTACTTTATTCCCAACCTTACTCTTAGACTACCTACTCACTTTCTATTGCTTTATAACTAATCACCACAAACATTGAGACTCAATACACTATATAATAATCATCTTACTGTTGGGAGGTTAGATATCCAGGCAAACTCAACTTGGTGCTCTTCTCAGTGACATAGAATTAATTCTTCCTACCATGCCTGCCTCTCTGCCTTGGCTAACAATGTCACATCCAACAGAAATGAGACTCTCAGGGTGTTGTGTGTGTTCAAGCTTAGGGGTAATTATGTGTGAATCCTAGAGCTATAAAATGGGATAACACTAGAGAATATCGCAATGATGTATTAATGAAATAACATCTGAAAATATTAATTTCTAAACTTTAAAATGCTATTCAAATCTAAAGCATAATATTAAAATGTTTCACATTATATTAATGTTTTATTATACAAAAAATAAGAGCTAATATTTCCAATGTTTACAATGTATCAATCCCTGTGCCTTCAAATGGATTATGCCTCATAGCAACCCTTTGAAGTAAAGGGGATTGCTATATTCCCATTTAACTGATGCGCAAGTTGAATGGCAAAAATTTTAAGGAATTACTATAAAATCATGCAGTAAGGAAGTGACAGAACCAACATTCAGTTGCAGGTCTGTCTGGGGTCAAGTGCGATAGTAATCATAATGCTATATTATGGTTGTTAAGGAAAGAGTAAGATAAACAGTCACAAACAGAAAGAAAGGATCAGACCTGAAGAGAGGTAGACTGGTAGATGGAGTGAACACAAACTCTGGCTCTGGAATTTCTGAGTTGGGTTCATCAGCTGAGATAAAGAGTTGTGGTTACATCTTGGCTTTTCAAAGCTTTTCTGAAACCTTTCTGGAATTCTCTGTTTTACATTTAATCCTTGAAAACTAGTCACTGAGTATTTACTTGTTCTTTACAACTTTTCACATTTCTTTTTTCCTTTTTTTTTTAACCAAATCATCAGGGGGAACATCTGTGGCCAAGATCAAGAGGGAGAATTATTGTGCTGATTAAATTGCTATGGACGGAATAAAATTACCTTTTTGAAATCAAGCCAAGACCACCAAGATAAGATGATTCTTACTTCTATAAAAAGCAAGTCTGTGAGGCTGTAGAAGACAGATACATTATAAAAACTACCTTATACAGAGAAAAGGGAAGTGAAAAAAGGGGACAGGAAACCAAGCTACAAAGAAATGGAAAGCCAAGGATTCTGTTCTGTTCTATTCAATTCTGTTCTATGCACTTCTGTATCAATAGCACACTATAAAGTTTTATATTATCTTCAATATCCTATAAAGTCAGACCTCCCTTAACATTTTTTAGAAAAATTGATTGTTAATATTTTCTATTCCAGATGAACTTTAATATTAAAGTTCTATTAAAATTTCAATTGAAGGTATATTAAATTTATAGATTGATTCGTGGAAGAATTGACATGCTTTTACACTATGTAGACTTCACATCACAAGAAACTTGATATGTACGGTTATGTGTATTCCTTTATATTCTTCCATAAATTTTGTGGTTAACTTGATTTAGGTTTTGCACATTTTGGAGAGTTTACTCAGAGATATATAATAGTTTTGTGGTCATCATTGATGATATTTTTTGGTTACTTTGTTTCCTAAATGATGTATAGGAGAGACAGCTATTCACCTACCTTACTGAATTCATTTATTACACCTAATAGTCTTTTGAATGATTCTCTTAAATTTTCTAGGAAGATAGAGGTTTCAATTTTGAAAATTAACAAATAATGTAAGATCTATAATTCTTACTTCCTTTTCTGGTTGTTTTTTTAGTTAGGACCTTCTAAATGTTGAACAGGGTCAGTGATGGAGGGCACTTTCTTTATTGACCTTGCTATAACATTTAACCATTTCAGTATGATATCATATCTTTTATCAAGAAAAGGAAGTTTCCTTCAACTCCTAGACAGACACATTTATTATTTGTAATGGGGTGTTCAAAATATATATTGAAATAACTATATAGTATTGACTTGGTTGCTTTAATTTCTGGAGTATAGGGGTAATTTCCCAGGCTCATGTGGTTGTTGGCAAAACTCAAGTTCTTTATTGTTGTACAAGTGAAGTACCTGTTTCTCGCTGGCTGTCACCTAGGGGCCTCTCTCATTTCTTAAAGGCCCCAGAAGTTTTTTGCTATTTGGCTTCCTTAGAGGCTCTCTCAAAGACTCTTAGTGAAGTTGGGTATGATGGCCCACACCTGTAATTTCAGTGACTTGAGAGGCTAAGGCAGGAGGACCACAAGTTTGAGGCCCCCCTCATCAACTTAGTGAGAATTTGTCTCAAAATATGAAAATAAAGGGCTGGGGATGCAGCTCAGTTGCAGAGCACTCTTGGGTTCAATCCCTAGTGCTTAGAGAGAGAGGGAAAAAAAGCCCTTAACATGTCATCTTGTTTGTTCAAGGGCAATAGTAGAATCTCTCATTCCTATCTCCTAAGATAGAGTCTTATATAACACAATCATTAGAGTGATCATATTCTATTCTATATTCAATTGTTTTATATCTGTGCCTTATTCTATTCTGTTCTATTTTATTCTATTCATATTTACTATATTTTTAATATATTTTTAGTTGTTGATGGACCTTTATTTTATTTATGCATTTTTATGCAGTGCTGAGAATCAAACCCAGTGTCTCACACATGCTAGGCAAGTGCTCTACCACTGAGCCAAACTGCAGCCCTACTATATTTTATTGGTTAGAAATAAGTCACACAAGAGAAGACTATGTAGGTATTATAGTTGTCTAGAAAGTTGTACTATTTTATCTTACTTAGAAAAACTCATCATATTTGTGATCATATTCTTTAAAAAAATTCCCAATATCTACTATTTGCTCCTTTATTTCTGCTCAGCTTTTCCAGATCTTTGAAACTCAAAGAACCAACTAGTTTTGTTTTCTATATAATTAATTTATGCTCTATTTTAGGCCTTTAAATTTTTAAAATTTATTTTGATACTCTTTTTCTTGTGTTTTTAACTTTAATGCTTAGTTCAAATTTATTTGCTATCTTTCTAGTTTTCTAACACACATATCTAATACATATACACAGACATACACATATTTTCTTACAGTTATGCTTTAGCTACAACCCTCAGGTTTGGGTATTTCTTTAAAAGCTATTCACTTCTAGATTGTACAAATGAAATGGCGGGAAGCTACAGAAAGAGGAGCTGGGTATGAGTCTCCTTAACCATGTAGAAGGATACAGACATACTTTCTGCCTCTGATAAGTGCTCTGGTTTCTTTCTTCTTCCTTTATTCCTCTCTTCTTCCCAATAACTTTTGCCTCTACTCTTCCCCTTTTCAGACAGCTGTCTTTTTCTAATCGAAGAGTCTGGAGAACTCAAATACTCCCACAAATGGCTTGCATTTTCCAGGCATACTCATCTTCTAAAAGTGGATATAATGAGAAAACAGTAGAAAAACTTTAATGCAAAGAAAAGGAATGGTAGGTAATCTGGGAAGGAAATTATAGGGTGGGGAGAAGAGTAAAGAAAGAAAATTGATAGACTTCTGGTGTCTCTAGGATACCATAATTAGGGAAACTAGTCATGCTGCTTTATATGAGGGGAGATTCATACCCTTGCTCATTGTCATAGATGCAAATAAATTCTCCAGAGGGAGAGGTTGGGGCCCTAAGAACTGCCTCTCTGAGCAGTGTGCAGAACTGAGTGGTAGTAAAATAAATAAGATGGTTTAATTTTTTCAATTATTAGGCAGTTACTGAAACTTAAGCCCTTTGGAACTGAATGAGGCATATTGGGCATTATCCCTACCATTCTATCTTTGTAGTTATTTAAGTGGTCATAACTACAAATATGGATATTCTGAAGAAATGACTGTGGTGGACAAAAAAAAAAGGTCTTTCAAAGATGAACCTATAAAACTGCTACCTTGCACATATGGCAAAAAGTTTTTTGCACATGTGACTAAATAAAGGATGTGGAGATGGAAAGATTATCCTGGATTATCCACACAGGTCCAATGCAATCACAAGGGTATTAAAAGGGAAAGAGGATGGCAGGAAAGTCACTGTCAGAGAAGGATACGTGATAAACAAGTGATGAACCTGCTGAGTGCCAACATATGTGGGAAGCCTCTATAAAGAGAAAAAATCAGGGAAAGGGATTCTCTAGAGCTTCCAGGAGGAAGACAACTCTGCCAACCCCGTGATTTTATCCTCATCAGACCTATTTTGGACTTCTGACCTCTAGAGCTGTAAGATAATAAATTGTTTTCTTTTAAGCCACACTTTTGTGGTAACTTGTTAGCAGCAATGGAAAACTAGTAAAATGACAAAAGTCATGAGTACAGTAAGCCCAGGGCAGGCATCTGGGCATAATTGTTGGCTGATAATTCCAATCTGAGACCTATTGCTTCTCAAACTGAGTATTGTGATTGGTTTGGGTTTTGGGTCCCCCTCCCCCACCACCACTATTCTAGGCTTCACAAATATACAATACTGCATCACTATAATACTGGCCAAGCTTGGGAACTTTGTAAATTACTTGAACTGGGGATCTTAACAAATTCCTTGGAACTTGAGCTGGTGTCCAGGCTCTGAAGACCAACTCTCTGAACACCAACACCTCTGATGAGATATCATTTCTCTATACATCATTAGTGCCACCCACTACTAGATAGATTTTACTCAGTGAACCATCTAGGTTCTCACCTGGGTTTGTTTTGGGCTCCTTGAGTCATCCATCTCCTGGGCTTAGTGTCTGCAATTACTTGAAGAGTGAAGAATGCTATTGAATCATGTTCAAAGAAGGCATGTGCAATGGTAAGAGTTTAAGCAAAGGAAGACCAAAAAAGGTGGAGGGAAGCATGGAGGGGGCTGGCTAGAGACTATTGCTGTGATTTATACCACGCAAAGGCAGGTAGTCAACATTCCAGCTATAATGTGCCCCAAATGCCACCAAATGTGCAGAACATGCTAACCAGCAATTAAACATCGAATTTGGAATACCTTTATTTTTATTAGATGCTTGAAGAATGAATCTAACTTTACTTTCAGATATTTAGTTATTGTATCCCTTTCATTCACCTATACACCAGAACTTCAGCATATCTTTAGTTCTTTTTCCAAACTTCTCTTTGCTCTTCTGGAAAATGCAAAGCAGTGCAAATATTGAACATCATATTCTAAGCTTGGACTAGATTAGACATTTAAATTTTTAATCTGGGTAAAATCTATTGGTTAATTACTTTCAATTTTTAGTTTTTTAACATTTTTAATTTTATTATTATTATTGTTTTTAAATACATGACAATAGTAGAATGCATTACAATTCTTATTACACATACAGAGCACAATTTTTCATATCTCTCTATATAAAGAATGTTCATGCCAATTTATGCCTTTATACCTGTACTTTGGTTTTTTTGCATTATAATTCTTAATACACATATATACTACAATGTTTCATATCTCTGTTTGTATATAAGGTATGTTGACACCCAATTCGTCTTCATACATGTTCTTTGTATAATGATGTCCATTACATTCCACCATCCTTGCTAATCTCCTGCCCTCTTCCTTACCCTCCCACACCTCTTCCCTATCTAGAATTAATCTAATACTCCCATGCTCTCCCTCCCTACCCCACTGGTAGGGAGGGAGAGCATGGAAGAATTACTCTCAATTTTTAAGATGAGAAAAGCAGGTTCAACCAGATTATGTAACTTGCACAACTCACTTCTGGTATCAGGGCTGGTAATCAGTCAGAGACAACCTGCCTAGAATCTGGAGTCCAGTTCACGGGTCTGACTTGTCTGTTCATTTGACATTTACTTGACATTTTAAAAGTATTTACTGTGTCCCAGTATTATTCATTGTGCTGGATATAGCAAGAAACAAAACAAACAAAAAATCTCAGGTCCTAAAAAAAATTATATTCTAGTGTGTTTGCAAGACCCTGGGTTCATTTCATTAGTAGCTTAGGATATTCAGTCATAAACATCTCTAACACTCCACTCAGATAAAGGTTAATTCTGAGCTCAATCTTAGTTATTCTTTCCTTGGGGACCTGATTTCAACCCTTTAACATAAGCCCAAGGGGAGTTCTTAAGTTCAGACTTCCTGTTAATTTATATGTTTTGACAAGAAGAACTAGGATTATGCATTTATGGCTCAGGTTTTATTTCTGGAATAATTCCCAAAGGGTGAAAGTCTATTGTGTGTTTTGGTGGAGAACATCTGCCTTCTGTTTTGCTTTTTGAGGGCTTGAGTAGCAAAGAACCAGGGAAAGCAGGCGGCTCACATTTGGATGCCCCTTAAATGTTAAATCCAATCTTTGTAAATGTGGGAATCCAAGGAATTCTTTTTTTTTTTTTAAGAATCTTTTTTAAAAAACATTTTTTAGTTATAGATGAATGCAATATCTTTATTTTGTTTATTTTGTTTATTTATTTTTATGTGGTGCTGAGGATCGAACCCAGTGCCTCACATGTGGGAAGCAGGCGCTCTGCCACTGCCCCAACCCCAGTACCCCAAGGAATTCTTGAATTTTGTAATATCCACAGCCCTCAGCACTAACATTACTTTTTCATGCTGCCAGAAGTTTGGATGAGTTTCTTATGAGAATGAGATTTTCACTTTAAAAATATTTTAACAGAGTGCAGAATTTCTACCATAATTATTAAACTACATAATAGATATAATGAAGCAGATAAATATTTCTTGGCATTCATAGAAAGTGACTAAAATGTACTGGATATGAACGATTTCTAGACTTTTAACCATGTTCCGAAGTTGGAAACCTTGGAGCAGCCTGCCACCTTCAGGATAACTTCTCAATTAACTCTGTCAGAGAACACTCTATTGTCTATAAATTCCAAATACCAATCCTGGTAAAAACGTTTCATTATAATCAACGGAGGGAAGCTATGCTCCTTGCAGAGGTTTTGCTATGATTAAGCATGATATTTAATAAAATTAATTTTCTTTAACTAAAACTGTCCCTTTCTTCAATTCAGTTTTTCTAATTTGATTACCTTTACACCTATATTCATTTCTAACTTTAGAAAGGTTAAAAACAACCCATCTATTTCATTTTACTAAGAAGAATTGAGAACACTAAAAACAGATTTTGCTGCCAGAGTCTGTGAAAAATATTTTCCAAAATAATTTTGGAAACTACTTCCTTCCTCTTGGTTTTCTTTTATTATGGATTAATCACAATATTCCTAAATAATCTTTAATAAAATTAGCATTAGCGAAACACAGTCTGAAACGGAGAGGAGGGAGACTGAGAGAGAGATTTGCTTTTCCCACACGTACTGGCTATTGCTTTCTGTAAGTTACACTGAGGTCTCCTGGGGCTCAAAGACTCTGTAAGGCAACAGAGATGAGAAATGAGGTAGGAAAAGACAGGGCGGCTGACTCCTTGGTTAACAGCATGGAGCAGTAAATAAAATTAGTTATAAAAACAAAGAGAAAAGAAATGAAAGCATAACTAAAATCAATATCATTATCTCAGTGAGTTATGAGAATGGGATAAAGATCATGGAAAAAGAAAACGGTGGCTTGGAGAGGCTTTAGGCAAAGGGATAGGAAAATAGTGGGCACTGATATGAAAGAGCAGTTTAAAACAAAAGCCCTTTGAGAACGAACACCCTATTCTTATTTTCCTTTCACAAAAGCAGGACGGGATAACTCGTGGACCTGGTTTGTGCAATGATCAACTTCCTTAGGACTTTGGTTCTCAGCTCGCACTGCAACCCTGGAGTCACGTGGGAAGCTTTAACCGAAGCCGGGCCTCACTCCAGAGGAATCAGTTCAGCAAGTCTGGGGTGGGGCGCGACCTGTATCTATCCCAAAGCTTCTGGGTGCGTGCTGGGGTCTGGGTCCTAGGTACCCTCTCAGCGTCCAAGGCTCACCCCCGCCCCTCCCGCGGGAAGCAGCCAGTATCCTTCAGGCTGTAGGCCCGGAAGGAAGCGCCTCTGACACTCTCTGGACAGAGACGCTGTGTGTAGCCTCCTGACCACGAGGGGGCGACCAGCGCTCACGTACCTTCCATTTCCCGGCGCGCAGCCGGCTTGACCCCAGCGTGCGCACACTCCGTGCGCCCAGAGGTCACCGGCGCCGGTGTTTTCCCACGTGCGTTGTGAACCTGAGGGCATCAAGTTATGAAGAGATGGGGGCTCGGATGACCCGCGCGATCAGGAATTTCAACATAGAGAACCGAGCAGAACGGGAAATCAGCAAGCCGAAACCCTCTGCGGCTCCCAGGCACCCTTCCACCAAGAGCCTGCGAGAGCAGATGAGCTGTGAGTGGAGCAAGGGCGCGGCGGGCGCTGGGTCGCCGGGTCGCCGGCTCTCAGTGCGGGGCTCGCGGTTCTGTACCGTGGGCCTCGGTCCCTAGGCCAGAAGACCTGTGTCAAGTTGCTAGGCCGCAGCGGCTCTGATCATCCGAGCGCAGGAAGGTGGAGCTGCCAGGCGGGTGACATTGAGGTTGTCCCCTCAGCACAGCGGTGAGGTTGGCGGCCCCTACCACTTGTCAGTCCTGGAGGTGGTGGTCAGTACCATCGCTGACCTTGCCCTCACCTGCTATTGTCATTAATCGTTGGCAGTTTGTTGTGGCATATCCGAATCAGCAGGAATCATGTGCTGCTTAAGTTTTCGCTCTGTGTCATCACAGAAGGATGGGTGCCAAGCCTGGCCTAGTATTTCGATTTACATTTAAAATATTTTCCGAACTTTCCAAACGATTATTTTAAATGCCTTATGTTAAGTATTTGGGATCTTAAAGGAAATTTTTCTTTCTTTTTTAATAAGTGATTTTTCTTTTTCTTTCCTTAGACAACCCAGAAGTTAAGGGAGAAATTGCTAGAAAAGATGACAGGCTGCTCTCATTACTAAAAGAAGTATATGTTGAGTCCACAGATCCTGTATCTTCCCTGCGGGTAATGTGTGTTTTAATTAAGAAAATAGTTAATTTACTTATTTATTTCGGGGCTTCAGGAAGATGATCAAGAGAAGTGTGCTAAGTAGTAAAAAAAAAAAAAAAAAGTGAACATTCAGCAAGGGTTTGTACTTGTGTCCAGAGTTCAGGCCTTGGCAAAGTTTAAGCACAGTGTTCTAGGCAAGACACATAGGACCTGGTTCATTTACCAGAGTTCTAAAAGACTTATGAAAGTGTTGATTGAGTGCACCTGGGTAGATTTTGGTAGTTGTAATTTGAGTAACAAAAGGATATCTTTAGAACTATTATTCTCCTGTGAATTGAGGTATAGTCTAATCTTAGGGACTCCTTTGGGTTGTTGGGTTTGTCAGAGCTTTTTTTGTTTGTGTTTTGAAGTGTGTTTTCAAATAGGATATGTAAAATTAGGATTACAGAATACATTCGCAATGGGCATATTTGTTAAGTCCATATAGTAGACAAGTGCAGGCACGATGCTCTGTGTTGAGCAACACCCGCTTCTTACTCTCACAAGGCTTATGATGTTGTGAGGGAAACAGACATTAAACAGATGAACATGCATGCTACAAATACATAATTATAGGCACTGTGGAAGTGTATCAGAGGGATCTATTTGAAATTGAAGGATGAGGGATGGCTTCTGAGGAAGAGATATTTAGGCTTGGGTCTGAAGGATGAATTAAAGTTTGTCAAGGGAGGTTCTGAATAGGGAAGAGTTAGATTAAAGGGCAAGGAAGAACCAACCACAACTTTCAGATTTTTTTTCCATTCTAAAATTTCTCTGGTACTGTCTATAGACAGGCGTAGCCTGCACAAATATATTATTGATATAATTTTTGTAGGAGAAATAAGACAGCATTTGAAAATTGTATGTAATAGTGATTTTAGGGTATAGTTATCACCAAAGGCTCACATAAAAAACACATAATTGTACATGTTATGTTATTTTTAAACAGATATTGAATAATATTTCCAAACATTGTTTTTCTCATGTTATACTAATTCAGGCATTTGAAAATTGGCTCTTGGGGAATGAAAAAAAATTGAACAGTTACAAAAAGATATTTAGTGGTATTAAAATTTCAGGAGCAATAGAGAAAGTCTAAAATGAATGAGTGAAAATGAAAAATTGAATTGCCTATTTAAATTCTTTGCCCCCTGCCCTTTTTTTCTTTTGATAAGTTTGGGGTGCTTTAACATCTTAAAAGTCTTCAGTATTTTTTTCTAGTGGTTTTCTGTTATATATATATATTTTTTGGGGGGGGGCTAATATTTGCTTGGCATTCAGTATGGTGTTTATTGTATAGAAGAGATCAGTTCAACTCCTTTTCAAATGGATGGCCAGTTGTCTAAGTGTAATTTATTGAATTCCCCAAATTTTTTCCCACATTTTAAATGCTGCTATACATGCATATATAGGTCTGCTTATGAACTCATCAGTTCCATTTATTTTTCTATTTTTACACTAGAATTATAGTATTTTAAGTACTAGAGCAGTGATTAAGCTTGAATGAGATAGGCAGTGTATAAGTTTTATTTATACTGAGGGATTGGAGACATTAGTTTATTTTTCAGAAGAGACACACTTTCTAGCAGTATTTGAATTCATTTGAGATGTTTAGGGTATTGAATATAAAATGCAAAACTCGAAACAAAATAGAGGTTATCAAGTAAGCATGACAATGGTGCCCTTTTAAAGCAGTTTGATTATTTCTTATTAGAAATGCTTGGAACCAGAAATGTTTCATATTTTGTATTTTTTTTTGGGGGGGGATACTTGCTTAAGAGATATCTTGGGGATAGGACCCAAGTCTAAACATGAAATTCATTTATATATCATATGCACCTTATACACATAGCTGAAAGGTAATTTTATACAGTATTTTTAGCGTGCCTGCATTTTGACTACAACTTATTACAGAGAGTCAGGTATGCCATTTTTCATTTACAGCATCCTGTTGGTGCTGAGAAAATTTTGGATTTGGAGCATTTCAGATTTCAGATTTCTGAAGCTACCTTAATTCCTTAGTGATGACAGAGGTATAGTTTTGAATAGGCATCATGGTACAGGTGCCATGAAACCATGGCTCATTATAATGAGAAAATGTTTGCAGTATTTATTTGAAAAGGATTTGAGAAATGTGAAAGAAGATTCCAAATCTTGTATCCTAAAATTCACTTTTCTTTCTTTTTGGATACTAGGTGAAAACTACTGAAACACAGCAAGAATCAAAGGAATTCAGATTGCCAAAAGGCCACCATTTTGATATGTTGAATATTAAGAACATTCCCAAAGGCAAAATATCCATTGTAGAAGCATTAACACTTCTCAATAATCATAAACTTCATCCAGAAACATGGACTGCTGAGAAAATAGCTCAAGAATACCATTTAGAACTGAAAGATGTAAATTCCCTGCTCAAGTATTTTGTTACTTTTGAAGTCAAAATTTTCCCTCCTGAAGACAAGAAAGCAATACAATCAAAATGAAGAAAGTGATGAAATTGATTTTCCCATATGTACTTCCCATTCCCATATCCTTTTTATTTCCTCATTTTTAGTATATAAAATTATATAAACTACTGAGTGTTTAATGTTCCCTGCTTTGAGAGCATACTATTTATTGATCTCCTGACTTTTCAAGATTGGTTATGGATTTGTTTTGTTTTCTTTTAAATTAATTTGGTTTAGGCATAGTTCCTATGTGTATGTCAGCATGGCTAATCAGAACAGTTATAAATTTACTGTAATTGAAGGAGATATTATGTTATTTTAGACACATGATATCAGCTTTTAAATTGGTCTTTTGACCTGAGTCCCACATTTAAAATTCATAAGTCTTACCTTCCAGTTTAAGTGGTTAGTTCATTCTGTCAGGGATATTGAAAGTAAGTTTTTTGACTCCTACGACCATGACATTTTTTTGTTAGGGAAAGAGAATAATAATATTTCCCAAATAAAGATAGGCAGGAGGCTGACTATGAAATCAGTGAAAAATATATTTATATCATTACNTAATAAACTTAAAAGAACCACAAATATCTGTACTAGGATCTTAAGCGAGATTGTGTAACTTTAGCTCAGCTTAATAGATTACCACCTATGAGATCTTGGGTAGATTGTGTAACCTCTTGAGATTGAATTTCTACTATAAAATGAGTATAATGCTGCCTTAAATATAATGGTTACTGTGACGATAAATGAAATAGTAAAGAACTACAAAGGACCAAGCAAATATGAATTTTTTTCCAGTTGAGAACATGCCTGAGGAGGATACATGATGTAATTATTTGTAGTTCATGACAGCCAGACTCAGAATTGAGGTTTTCAAAATCATAATGTATTTTTTCCTATTAGACCAAAAATAAATTTATTTCAAAGGAGCAGAAGGTGGGAATTGTGGAAGATGGGTTTGTCAATGTGTTTCCATTGTTACTTCCCAGAGATTCCCCGGGAAATGGTATGGAAGATGCTGAGGAATTCAGCATGATGATAGAATGACACATCAGTAGTAATGCTGAAACAGAAAGTGGGCAGAGATAGGCAACTTGTAAACTTGTTTTTAAATACTGTGCCATGTGATAAACTATACGTATTTTATTTTGTTCAACACAGTAGTTTTCAAGAAAATATGAAAGAATGCTAGCCAATAAAAATTTTTATTTTCAAACTCCTTTCAATCAGTCAAAATTATTTTCTTTTCTGTAAAGATCAATACTTGAATCACTGGTATTGCTATTTCTGAGCCACCTTTTGTGTTCAAAGCTATATTGTGTGATTAGGCATCTGTAAATATGGCTTCTCATATAGTGTCATGTGATAAAATAAAATTACTTCCCATATCATTCTTTAGTCTACTGCTTTTTATTACATATAGGAGAACACTTGGATAGTAGGAATATCACAGAAAATGGATGGTGTTTAAATTGACAAAACCTGGGTTTATATCTCATCATTACCACTAACTATATCATCTTGGACTTGTTAACAATTGAAAAATAGGTAATAATAATGGCTAACATTTTAAAATTAATTACTATACTAGACCCTAATCTAGGTGCCATACATATATTAACTTGATCAATATTTTCCACAGGTATAAGTACAAATGTATTTTACCTTGAAAATTGAAGCACATGAAACTTTAGTAACATTAGAGATTACTTAGTAATTGAAGCATGAAATTTAAGCCCTGGTAGATCATTTTTTAGAACCTTGTGCTCCTAACTGCTATGCTTTGTTGTCTTTCTGTAGGATTATAAGAATTAAATGAGATGACGTGCAGGTCGCCTGGGACTTTAAAAGGCCAGAACCATTCAATGCTTGCTTTATATGAAAATCCCCTCCCCTCTAGAGCTCTGGGAAAATAACAGATAACTGGTACTCCTCTGCTATGAGAAACTGGTTTATTGAGCTTAGAAGACTCCTGGTAGGTGGATTTTGGATGTGAGATTGTTTTAACAATAATGACCAGTGATTGCTGAGTGTATACGGATTGACCATCTGTACAGGTTGATGAGTCTGTACAGGTTGACCATCTGCATTGTCTGGGTCTAAAGTTTATTATGTATGAAATTGAGGATTAGGGGAAAGAAGAGTGGCCTTGAAGGAATTTGAAGGATTTCTAAGTGATGAGGGAGAAGGAAAAAATCCTCCAAAGTAAGCAGGGTCATATGAGGATAGGGAAGTTAATAGGTAGGTAGGAGAACTGGGATCCAGGGAGCTGAAAGAGGAAGAGTTGACCAAAAAGAGAGGTCTGCTGCAGAAAAGCGGATGGATTTGGCAAAGTTCTGCCATAGGTAAATAGGATAACCTTATAATCTGTTGCCTAAATTGGGACACTTGAGAGTAAAAGGCCAATCACATGAGGACAGTAGACATAAAATGGAAAAACTAGGAAGTGTGGTCATCCTAACCACAAAATAACACTATTGGAAGTCTTAAAGGCTACCCTGATGTAATCATCTTAACTTCACCTCATGAACATTTGGAATCTTACTCAGGAATAATTCCTGTATGTGTCAAAGGGTTTTGCTTAGTCTGCAGATATCTGCATGAACATCCCTTTATCCATATTTACTCAATGCCATTTAACATACATAAATCCAAGAAAATGGGAGTTGGGGTCCTGGAGAATTAGTGGTATATGAGGGGAAAGAAGTGGTATATGAGGGAGCTTCTATAAGCATACTTAAAGGAATTGAACTGAAGTGACTCAAAGCATCCTGGATTGAGGCTATGCTTAAATATAGCTTGTTGGGTACAAATTGAAAATGTATAAGAAATGAACAAGTGTAAAAGATTAAAATAGTTATCTGCATTTCAAATAGCCATCACTCATTGCTTGATAACTATATTACCTTACTAGTTCTGACATACACCAGTCCATGAAAAAGTTTGCAAGAGTGATATCTGTTTTTATCTGGCTACTCCATCTTTTCTGCATTAGGAATAATAGAACTGGGTTACTTGGTAGGGAAATGAAATATCAGAAGCACTTACTTGATCTAAATCTACATAAGAAAAAAATAAACTTTAAATTCAGAGCATTTGGGTGGCTATAGACTCCCCACGCCTTTTTTTTTTTTTTTTTTTTTAGCTTGACCTGATCACACCATTTTTAGTCATAACCTCCATGGTTGTCCTTGGTTGGTTTTCCCTGCATGGTTTCCCTTATACTATGAATAGTCAAAATAAGAGTGGTATGTGGAGCTTTATGGCTGGACCTTGGTACCAGGAATGTGCCTGACTCTGATATTGGCTTGAGATAAACCAGGTACATTTTGGCTTGGGTGAAGTCACTTTTGTCCCGACCATTATTATAAACCCCCATTATTCTGACCCATATTGTAGAGGTCCACCTGAATCTTGCTACCACCCAGAACCATGCTGATGTCACTAAGACCTCAGTAAATCGCACTCTGCAATCCTGGATCTCCATGCCTCTTCAGTCACATGAACTAGCTTTGGGAGCTAGTTCTCAAACACTGAGAATGGGTTATTTCGAAACAATTATCCAGCCAAGAAGACTAAGGAAATGTTCAAGGAGAAGGAGCATCCTCAGGAAAAGTCCTGGGCTGGCCATCTAACTTCATGTGGGGAGGCTTGGCCCATGCATTAGAGGTGTATAGCCCACCAAGTGAGTATGGGTACGCTATGAAATCACTGCTGGATTTGGAGCAGCTATTTGCTGAATGCTTCTTATCCCATTGCTGTTAGGAAGAGTGGTGTCTCACTGTTAGTGGAATGGCTGTTGCTGTGGGCAGTTCAGTTTGGTTACCAATGTCCATCTGGCTGGAGGCAAGAGTATAAAGACTTCAGGAAAAGTGATACAAGTTGAAAGAGATATACGCCTGTTATGGTTTATATAAGTGGTGTGGCCCCAAAACTCATGTGGATTAATCCACTGATATGGATTAACTGGGTGGTAACCATAGGCCAGTAAGGTGTGACTGGAGGAAGTAAGTCACTGGGGCTTAGTCTTTTAAGGGTTTATATTTTGTACCTGGTGAGTACAACTTGCTTTCTGCATTCTGGGTGCTATGTCCTGAACTGCTGCTGGGAGCCATTAGCCAAGTAGGTATGACAATTTCCTTGCCAGCGTACCCCATGTTGCTTAGTGGAAGGAATCGTGAAAATAGGACATTTTGCAGTGACATTGCAGTTAGGTGACCTTGCTCAAGGACCAGGGCGGATCCGGAATTACGGTGTTCCCGGTTTAGGATAATCGGGTTTAGGGCGTTCCATGTTTAAGATTATTCCTGCTGGGAATAGGGCGTATCCTGCTGCCTGAGTTCCCCTTGAGTTCTCACGGGATTCAGACAGTATTTTTTGGGAGATAGAAGCCCAGTGGAGGTGGATTTGGGCAGAGAACGTGGATTTCCCCAGAACGTGATTGTAGACGGCTGGTGTGAGTTCGGGAATAAAGAATTGCTGTTTGAATCTACAAGCTGTGTGGTGGCTCGTGATTGTGTGCCCAGCCAGACTGCGGCATTTGTGCCCAGCCAGACTGCGGCAAACTGCTGCCCTTCCCATGATGTTCTGCCTCACTTTGTGCCCAGAGTAATGGGGTTGGCCAACGTTCACAGAACTTCTGAAACTGTGAGCCAAAATAAACTTTTCTTTCTCTACCTTGTTGTCATTTCTTTTGTCACAGCAATGAAAAAGTTGACTAGAACATCATCTCTCTCTTTTACCATAGACTGTAGCCTGGCTGAAAAAGTTGAAGATCAGGACTCCAAGCTAGATATCCTAATTTGCTGTTTTGTGACACTGAGGGAAAAGTGCTGGAAGAGAAAACAAGTATGGACTGTCATCTGAAGATCAGAATGCAATGCAAAGAACTAGAATCCCTGGGAGAGAGGATTGAAAAAGAACCTGAGATTGAAATGATAGAGAACAGGGACCACCACCACTAATCCCACCTCCACATCCTCCCAACCCCTTACCCCCATAAATCAGACTCACTTTTCTGTTTGAATGTCAATGTAAAGGCACAGAATACTCAGATGGGGGACCTTCCGATTTAAGAAACCGTGACTGTTCAGGAGTGTACTGTTGCAAAACTGCTAAATATTACAAAAACTTTTTAAACAACTCCTCTGGGAAAGCCTAACTGCCTGGATGGTGAGACTGGGACATGGGAGGGGATGACATTTCACTGGTAGGAAATGAAATAAAACATAATTTTATCACTCATCCAGGCTTTAGGTAGCACCTACATAATGTCTGTTGTTCCAAGGAAATCATTCCCTTATAGATTGGATCATCTGAGGCATAAGAGATATGGCCACATAAGGGACTGTACCAGTCAGCATAGGTACCCCCATGGAAAAGCATTGAGGAAGCCCAGGGTATTCTGTGGGAATTGAGCATGTGACAAGCCATTTATGCCCAGGTGTTTCAAGGAGCTGAAAAGCAGTTTCTAAATATGGAATGAAAACAAAATGTTCCAACAGTACATTTCTTTTCTTTTACTCCTCAGTTTGATTTTTTTGACAGAATTTTTAATAATATGGACAAGGTTGTGTTCAGCCTTGGAGAGACAAGATGGTCAGAATAAGACATGCCTTGTCACAAAGCCTGACAACTAAGAGAAATGGGAGAGAAAAGAAATGGTGGGGGGTGGTTAAGGTAATAAGAAAGCAGATGTGGTATTTATTACTTGCTTTGGCAACCCCAGGGAACCTAATGTAATCTTGATAGCCTTATGGAAGGAGCTTAAGCCTGGACATTTCCAACCTTTTCCTTCTGTTCCCTCTATGGGAAGGTGAAGAATTTTCAAATTACGGTATCGACAGATGCATAGGATGGTTTCTCTTACTCTTCTCTTTGAGTAAGAGAGAGAGAGTTGGCAACCAGATGCCTCATCTGGAATTATCTTCTGTTCTCTAAGAACCAGGGGAAGTCCTTTGCTCCAGTAAATACGGTTGTTGAATGTATACTGATCTATTGCAACCCAGAATGTTCTCCGGGGCTGGGCAGTGCTTGAGGAATATGAGGATAAGACCATCAGAGAGAGATTGTTACATTTAGGAATTAAAAGAAAACCCCCAGCTCCATATTTGGTACTAACCCACCAGTTCCTAAAAACATTCTAGGAATGGATATTCTATTAGGAAGGACACTACAGACCTCTGTGGGCCTAATTTCAACCCCAAATTCAGGTAGTGTCATGGTTTGGATATGACATGTCTCCCAAAGACTGGTGTGTTGAAGTTTTGGTTCCCCAGTGCAGCACCGTTGAGAGGAGTAGCTTTTGGGAAGTGTTCTGATCTCATTAGTATATTAATGTATAGATGGCTTAATGAATTGCTGTAGGGTAGTGGAAACCAGAAAGTGGGACTCGGTTGATGGAAATAGAGCACTGAGGTCATATCCTAGAAGGTATTTTTTTTTCATAAATTTTTATATATGAAATTCTTTAGTAGTACAGTGGTAGAATGCTTGCCTGGCATGTGCAGGGCCCTGGGTTCTATCCTCAACACCACATAATGCTAAATAAAGGTATTGTGTCCATCTACAACTAAAAAATTTTAAAAAAATTTCTTGAGCAGTATACAACTGGGAAGCTCTGTGTAGTTAGCAAGGAACAAAAATAAGATGCCAAGTATCTTGGGGCTTTTCCATAAAATTGTTAATATACAAATCTGACAGTGACAGCATTTTAATCCTTAAAACAGTAATACTCTAGGCCTGTCACTAAACTATAAGGCCACAATGAGATGTAGAATTTGATTTTTTAAGAATATAGTGAATGACAGGTAGGAAGGACATGAGGTGATCTGTACAAGTGCTTATTATAAACCTAAACATTTTCATATAGGCAAAATATTGATGCCATAACCAAACAACTGGTCCAGTTTCAAGATTGCTAGATTTTGTAGATGAGAGGATAAGAGGTGACCTTTCGGTCCCAGCTTTCCCTATTCTTAACTTTTTATTGTTCAAGTTCTACTGAAGCTTGTGGTATGACTAGCTGTCCTCAGGTAAATGCTATTGCATAGAGGACTGCAGGGCTCTTAATATTAGAAACTGTAGAAGGACCTTGACATTAAAGATCTAGGTTAAGCTCTAAGATGAATCCTGTGAGAAAACTGGGCTGTACAGGGACTTACATAGAAACCATTCCAAAGAATGTGTGAGCTTTAAGATAATAATGTCTTTCATAGCACATAAAGAACACCACAGATGCTTCATAGATTATGAACAAAAGTTAACTGAGAAAGATCTTCTGACTAAAATGGGAAAGACAGTATAAAAATATTTACAAAATTTCAGAAAGCGAGTTCAGAATAAAGGGATATTTGTTGGACACTGTCACAAGGGGGCAAAATTGCGACATATGCAGTCGAGGGGAGAAATAAAGAATGTCCACACACTTCTGCCCCTTTCGAAGTTTTATTCGCTCAAATTACTCAATACAATTTCACTCTGTAGGTTCTTAGTCAAGAAAACAATTCTTAATGCTAGGCAATATAATAGACAGAATCAACTCACAGCAAACAATTCTAGATTAACTAATTCACAACAAACAGTTCTGGATTGATTCTAAACACTGCAAACACACTTAATCGTGACAGGAAATGACAGACATTCCCTCTGCGTGCTAAGTTCAAGTGTCAGATCAAAGCCTTAAGGTTTTAGTCCAGCAGATGCACACTCACTCAGACCGCGGTGATCAGGTCCAAAACCAAGGCAGGCTTTTCCTGGCTTGGAGTGGATGACCAGTTGAGGAGAGGGTCATATGGAGAAGTTGCAGCTCTCACCAAGGTCCAGATGAAGGGGTAGAGTTTGAGAGCTGTAAGGATCATGCAGAAGGTTAGGAAAATGATGACAAATGATGGGATGTCAGTCCAGGTTCGCATCAGGCTCTCCAGCTTGAGATCATCCTTGTTTCAGCTGGCTGAATCCCTGTTTCTTAGCTCTATTATTTATACTAAATTTGGGGGCTTTTGACCCCCCTTTTCAATCCTTATCAGCTACTACTGGATTTCTCCATGACATCATTTACCCTGGGATCAGAAACATCTGGGCTGGTGGTCTCCACCCTGATCTTCTTGCCTTTCCCTTCTTATCAGGCAAGGCCAGCCTGCCAGGGGCTTTACTCTGTTTATCAGGGTGAGGGAAAGTAACTTGTCTGAGGCCATACCGGAGGGATCTGTGGGTGTGCCTGGTGAGACTGCAGGTTTCAAAACTGGTGTTTTTAAAATGGAGTTGCTTAGGCTCAGGCCTAAGGTCATCCTCACAGACATTAACAAATTATTCATCTTTAACCATAACAAAGCCCCTTTGAGCTTCCAAAACCTTTGCTTTCTTTTCCTTTTGTTCTTGCTCCTGTTTCTTCCCTTGCTCCTCCCTTGCTCTTTCCTGGTCTGGAGATAAGGTTGTTTATAGATTTTCTTGTAGAAGGTAACTCTGTTTACATGTTCATTCAGAGAATTATTTTCTTTAGATTTCCCCCGTGGTTTCAGCTTTTCTTTGTGTGGCTCTTAGGTGAGCGGAAGAGACAAACTTGCTTTGAGATCAAATACTGTTTTTTTATTGGAGACTGGAGTCTGCATTGCCATAGTTGTCAACTTGAATGGGGTAATAGCTGCAGCAGAATTCCCTCTGTTGGTCTTTAAGTTGGGTATCCCCAGCACAGCATGGCCTTCTGAGGTTTTCCCAGAAGTGGTCACATGTGGAAACTTTTTAAGTGGAGTCTTGGTCACTGAATGTTTATGCTCATTATCTTTAGTAGCAGCTGAAAACCTGACACTCATTTTAGCTGCTGAGAGAGTAAAGTGCTTGACTGACCCCTTCAGATGAATAGTGCTCCGAATTGCAAGGCCCTGTGATTGGCCTTTAGAGCACTGCTGGCTGATGGGTGTACAAGCCACAGAGAGTCTTCCTTTTGGAGGAATTGGAATTATTACCCCACCCTTATTGCCAGGCTGCTTCTTCAGTTCATTAAAGGAGTTGTGTTCTTTAAAATATTTCTTTCTTCTCTTAATATATTCATCAATGGACTCCATTTCTTTAAAACAAGCCTCAGAAGTGGGGGTGTTCTGGGGTAACCGTGGCAAGGTTCCCTGGAGGGAGTTGTAGGAGTAGTTAATGAATACTCTCTGGGCCACTGAGTTCCTGCTCTTGGATCACTTCACCTTTTGGCTTACCTTTTGGTCACTAGTCACCTAGACAAGATAAGGGGAGAAGGAGGGCAGGAGAGCAAAGGAAATCTAAAATCTATAAATGAGGCAGGACGTTCCCACTTCTTGGGACACACAGCTCTGGGGCCCCTTCTCTTCAGAGAAGTCTATCTCTGTTCTATCCTTTAAATAAAACTTGCTTTAGAAACCAGGGTTGTAGCTCAGTGGTAGAGCGCTTGCCTAGCATGCGTGAGGCACTGGGTTTGATCCCTGGCACCACATAAAAATAAACAAATAAAATAAAGATATTATGTCTATCTACAACTAAAAAAATATTTAAAAAACCTCTTGCTTTCTATACTTGCCTTGGCATGGGCATTTCTTGTGTGTTCAATCTTCACATCGGGGAAACAGGACTCAGACCTGATATTCATCACCAGTATCATATTTGGAGATCCTACTGAGATCATCACTGAGGTAAGCTTCTTCACATGCATCCCATATCTTTCTGAGGTGCGCCTTTCTATCTCTTTCTGGAGGACAATAATGGGCACCCCCCAGCAAACTAAATGCAGTTAGTGCAAGCTGTCATTCTCCAAGATCTGCTGAAAGAATCCAAGGCCTAGGCAGTTCTCAATCACCTGTCCTTAAGTCAGGCTGGTTCCATTACGCCAATGATATGCTAACTGGTGAAGATTATACTCTTTTAGGGGACACAATGAAATGATTGTGTATTCACCACACATGGGAATGGGCTGTCGACTCCAAGAGTCAGGGTCCTAGACTAGCCATTAAGTTTCTAGGGGTGCTTTGGTTGGGAAAGACCTATTTGATTCCAGGTGTAGTGTGAGATAAAGTACTAACCTTCCCCATACAATAAAGGACATATAGGCTTTTGTGGGACTCTTAGATTATTGGTGGGTTTTTATTCCTCATTCAGCTCAATGTCTACACATACTATATCAGCTGACTAAGAGGAAAGCCACTTAGGACTGATATGTTCCCAGTAAAAAAAACATTTGGAAAGCCAAAGATTTTGATCTGGTCACCGCTGTATCATGCATGCCAATGCAGTCAGATGTCACCAGTAGAGCAGATGGCATGAGTTGCGCTCTCCAATAAGTTTTTTTTTTTCTTTTCTTTTAATCACATTTCTGAAAGGGAACTTAGAAATGCATTTTCTAACAGTGTACTGTGCCCTTTTACTGGTGGAGCCTAGTGACTGAGATTTTCCAAAAGTGTAAACTGGCCCACCTATAAAGAAGATGGTGGCGGGCCTATTTTATCAGCCTCAATCCACAATAATGCAAATCTCTACTCTAACTGGCATATTAACAATGTTGTTCTCTCTGATAGCTCATATACTTCCGAGCCGGAGGCAATGTTGGGCCCAGTTAACCTGTGAAACTGTCTCATCATACCGCCCCAGTGCCTATGATCTCAAGTGTGAGAGGGTGGCCCCCATATCAGAAAATGTGCGGCATACAGATGAGACCAGCGGAGGGAACCCAAATGTTTGAACTGCTGCTGCAATACAACTTTCCACTGATACTGTCTGATCTGAGCCAGGAGAAAATGAAAGCAGTCAATGGGCAGAATTGTGGGTCCTATGACTGGTAGTAACTTGTGAGCCATGCTGCTGGTTGTTTGTATACACAGTTGACAATATACTGAAGCCCTATATTGTGGATGGCATGATGGCTAGTGGAACAAGGGTCTACTGGCCTTATAGAAGCCTTCCTTAGCAAGAGAGCTAATCAAACTTCCACTATAACACTCTTGAAACTGAAGCGTGAGGCATGGGTACTCATTTCATGAGATATGCTGTCTAAACATGTCGGACCCAAAAGTGATGTGTCATGGCATTTTCATCTTCCATATAACTCTCAGGCAGGAGGACTGATGAAGAGAAAAGAATGGCTTGTTAAAGCAATAGATACAATAGTAGTAGGTAAACCACCTTTGCCAGCTGGACTGAAGTTGAGTGTATTAACAAATTTAATCCACATGTCTGGCATGTGTCATATACGAGTGCCTGGGGGCTGTGGTCCCTGCCCCAAAGACCACCTACATCCAAGCTGTACATCCAGAGGCTATACTGCCAGAGTTGATATACAGATAGAGAAAACTGCTAATTTTCATGCTACAACATTAAATCCAGAGGAGGGGACAATTCAGTGTGGGGTGCTTAAGTGGCTTGTTCCCCTGAGATGGATCAGCTGTTTCTCGCCACAGTGTGATCCCTGTTGATCCTCTTGGACTCTAAACCTAGTCATGGTTTATTTCCTGAGTGGGAAATATTTGAGGGCACTACAGTTGGCCTTTGGGTCTGGCATGCTATTTCACTATTTCAAGAATCACTCAGACTCCATGCTGTTTGCCATCATGGGTGGTTTGCTCCACTCCACCAGCATCCAGCTGCTGCTGCCAGAAATGATGCCACCAGTATTGTCTTATTGGTTGGTACACATTTATCTTTACAAGTTCCTACTAAACATTATTTTTCTGTCCATAGCTGCAGGAGTTTTATTTGTTTGTTATTTTTGCTGTTTACACTGGAATCTGTGCTATTATGAAGACAAAATGTTATGTGTACATCCCTGATGTCACACACCTCATGTCATCCATTGGAAAACCCAAATTGATGGTTTATCTGATTCTATCCCTTCTATAGGAGATATACTAAGTTGTTGATCTGGTTACTGGGCTTCTGGTGGGAAAAATTGATGTTATCGTCATTTGCATAATTGTTCTCTTTTTGGGCTTTGCCTCTTCTTATGACTTAGATATGGTGTCCCACCGAAACTCCTGTGTGAGACAATACAAAAAGGTAGATATGGTGTCCCACCGAAACTCCCGTGTGAGATAATACAAAAAGGTTTGGAGGAGAAATGATTGGGTCATAGCCTTAACCTAATTGGTAAAATAATCCCTTATTGGATTAACTGAGTGGTAACTGGAGGCAGGTGGGGTGGAGCTGGTGGAAGTGATTCATTGGGGGCCTGGCTACTATGGGGTATATATTTTGCATCTGGCCAATGGACTCTCTCTCTCTCTCTCTCTCTCTCTCTCTCTCTCTCTCTCTCCTTCCTGAACAACAAGTGAGCTGCTTCCCTCTGCTGCACCCTTCTGCCATGATGTTCTACCTCACCTAGAACCCTGAGGAATGGAGCTAGCCTTCTATGGATTGAGACCTCTGAAACCCATGAGCCCTCATGTAAACTTTTCCTTCCCTACAGTTGTTCTCATCATGTCCTTTAGTCACAGCAGCTAAAAAGCTGACTAGAACACCCCTATTGTTGCTGTGGAATCTTCCTGCAGGCCAGACAAATGGCCTCACTGCATACTACTTACACAATGCTAAAACCCTTCAGAGTTTCAGGACACATCATGGAAAAGCAGGGTGTGTGAGTTTGTAAAAACCAGTTACAAGGGGTGAAATGCATGGATTCAACTTGATCTGACCACAGCCATCTTCAGTGATAACCACCATGATTGTCCAAGTAACCCTGGTTGGTTTTGTTTCCCCGCATGCTATAGATAGTCAAAACCATTAGAGTGGTATGTGGAACTTTATGATCAGACGCTGTCATCAGGAAGGTGTCTGACTCTGATATTAGCTTGAGATAAACCAGGTGAATTCTGGAATAGATGACATCCTGACCACTTTATAAGTCCTCATTGTTCCAACCTATTTTGCAGGGTTCCACCTGATTTTGCTGCCACTCAGGACCATGTTTATGTCACTTAATCCACAGTAAATTGCACTTGTTATAATCTTGGACTTGCCTACTTCTTTCTATTGGTCTCACACACCTTAGGGCCAATTCTCATACATGAGGACCACGTCATTCCAGAACAAATTGTGTCTTGGAAGCACACATGAAAAAAATTATAGTAGAGGAACTTAATAGCACAGAATCCTGAGAAGCATTAAAGTTCTGTAAATTTTAATCTGTGGACTTTCTGAAGTATATACTGGGTAACAGCAAAATTGCTTCTTCCTTTGCTTCCTGTGAGGAGAAAGGTCACTTGAAAGTTATTCTGAAGATGAGTAATTTGGGGACAAAAATATGGCCAAAATGGGATAAACAAGCCAGTACCTGGAAGTTGACATGTAATTCCTGAGATGAAAGAAACATCTCTAGCTGTCAGAGAAATGCAAATCAAAACCACCCTAAGATACCATCTCACTCCAGTAAGATTGGCAGCCATTAGGAAGTCAAACAACAACAAGTGCTGGCGAGGATGCGGGGAAAAGGGTACACTTGTACATTGCTGGTGGGACTGCAGATTGGTGCAGCCAATTTGGAAAGCAGTATGGAGATTTCTTGGAAAGCTGGGAATGGAGCCACCATTTGACCCAGCTATTCCCCTTCTTGGTCTATTCCCTAAAGACCTAAAAAGAGCATGCTACAGGGACACTNTAAAAAAAAAAAAAAAAAAAAGAAATTGAGTAAGAAAGTATATTGTAATCCAGGAAACAATGAACAGAAAAAATCTTTTGTTTGCATGAGAGAATATGACCTTTGGAAAGTTTACCTAATTTTGAGAAAGGGAAGTCACCTGCATAACAACGAACTCTGCTTATGTCTCCAAAGTAAGCAAACTAATAAAAGGATTTGGGTGTAGGGTTGATTACTGACATCCACATGCATAAATACAGGGGTCAATTATAGAAAAATGTAACAAAAATATGTCCCAGGCCTATTTTCTATTTATAGGAGGAAATATTAAGTTTAATAATACATATTTGGAAATGTAGCCAATTTTTTTTCTTTAAATAACTTTCTGTTTTTCAAGTTAAGCACAATACACGTCATCTAATAATTCAATTGAACCATATAATGAAGATTACTACTTTTATTTTAGAATGGTCTCTAACTTCCTTTCATTTTTAATAATGCCTGTTATAAAATAGTATGTTTGTGTGTGGTATTTTAATTTTACTTTTTAAAAAATTAACTTGTTTTCAATAAGTGATATTATGATTTAATATATCTTTATATGGGCTGGTGAATATATGAGCAGGTGCTCCTTTTATTGCCCATATAAAAACAATACAAATTGTCTCCTATTTATTATTTAGATTATTGTTAGTATAGGGAAACTCTGGCATAGAGTCCCAGAGTATTCAACTCTGACTTTATTTATGGGTCCTTAGGTAAATATTCATTCATTATTCAATCACTTCTATGACTGTGGATACCATTGGGTCAGATAAGGAGTTTAGAAATGGAAAAGCCATTTAAAATATCTCTTATGGAAGGAAATAAGGGATGGAATGTGGGAGAGAGAGAAAGAAATATATAATAACTTGCTCTATAAATATCCCAGAGATACTGCAGTATCACCAAAACAAAACAATACATTTCCTTTTCCCAGATTATTATTTTTTTGTTTTACATTGTTTTTCCCTTTTGTTACTGGCCTTGATAGACCTGGAGGGTTAGCAAAAGTTCAAATAACAGATTTTTAAAAGACCAAATTTTAGAGATTTTACAGCCTCAAAACAACATTTTTAATTAGGTCTTTAAATATTTAGGTCACTATATTCTATATTTTAAGAGACCCACTTCTAGTTAGGTCAAATGTGTGACCCACTTCTGAATGTTAAGATTAATATTGTGTGTGTGTTTTTTAACTTTCTCTGCTTTCTCAGATAATTTGTTAAAAGACAAATGTTTATACTTTGCTTATTAATAGTTTTTTTTAAAAAGAGCATCTTTTCAAATCATTCTCTCAGGTCAATAATATTGCTAATTATTCACAAATTGCTAACTGATCACAAAAATTTATTGATCTACTTACTATGTTCCAGCTGCTTATCTGAAGCTGAATATACAGCAGGGAAGATAACCAACTCCCAAGTCTCCTGGAGCTTAAAAATTTACTGTTAGCTGCTGTTCAGTTACCTATTGTTACATAAGAAACCATCTCAAAACCAAGTGGCTTAAAAGAACAACTCATCATTATCTCTCATGATTCTGAAGATTGTGAGAGCTCAATTTCACAGTTTTCCTTGGGATCTCTCATGTGTTTGCAGCTGGGGTTAGTGTCACTTGAAGGCCCAACTGGGCTGGTTATTCCAGATAGTCTACTCTTATGGCAGGGTCAATGCTATTTGTTGGCTGAGAGTTTATCTAGGCTGTGGTTTAGAGCATCTATAGCAGGCTGACCTTATGGCATGGGCTTATAGTAATATGATGATTGGTTGGGTTCCAAAAACAAATGTTGCAGGACAAAGGAAGTGAAAGTGTTAGCTTCTTAAGGTCTAAGCCCAGAAATTGGCAGAGCACCACTTCTTTATTCTGTTTGTCAGACCAGTCATAGAGCCCACCTTGATTCAAGGGCAGGGGGCATAAGCCACATCTCTGTCTGGGAAAATACCAATTTGTGGACTTCTTTGCTCTTTTCAATGCATCATCAGAAATATATGAGGTCAATTTATGTCAGTTGGGTGTTGTTAACCTCAATGGCTTGGTCAAGGTGAATGCTGCCAGATTTTCACTATACACCCCTTGTAATTAATGTTATTGATTAGAAAAGGTCATAAGAAGATCTGGGTAGACATTGCATTAGTATATGCAAGTGTGCAAATACATCAAACTGTATATTTTAAGTTTTAGACATTTTAATATATTATATGCAAAACCTAAATTAAAAAGAAAAAAATTAAAAGCCCAATTCATCACTTTCACCTTCATACCTTACCCTGTTGTACTTCCTTTGGTGATTTCAACAGTTATTCCACTAGTCTTCCTGTTATGAAGACTGCAAAACTCAGACTTCTGACTGTTCTCTAATTCACCCCCACCCCTAGCCTCCTCCCTCAGTCACGACTTCTATAATTTGTCTTCCAAATGACACCCAGAATATTTTTCAAAACTTGTAAGTGTACTAAGTGCTATACCCTTGCTTTAAATTCATCCTATCTTCCTTAAGATAAAAATCCAAATTCCTTAAATTATAAGGAATTCCATACTTCTTACTCTCTCCAAACTCATCTCTCATGACTTTCCCAATGTGAACTCCAACTTTTCTGAGTTTTCTATAGAAATATGTATTTACCTATCACCTAAAATGCAAAATAACACTTCAGAAGGTGATTGAAGAGTACTTTAATTCAATTCCAAATACTCAGTAAGTACTGAGTATTTGTTGGGTCCAAGAATAAACATAGTTCTTGCTCACTAGTTGGGATAAGAGAAATGTACAAGCTATCTCACTACAGCAAAATTTAATAACTGCCCTCAGAATCTTAAAAACAATGCAATGATGAGTCAAAGGAGGAGAAATGAAAGCTCTGATGATCAGGACTTATTTGTCTTAATTAATGCTGTTGTCCTAAGGAGAATGAAGTTGCTATTCAAGGGGGGGGAATTATATAAAAGAAATTAGTTCACTAAAGAGTTCAGGTTCCCCATAATCCCTATCCCTTTGTGTGGATGGCATAGTTGGTAACTGCACGCAGAGGCTCTTCCATTCACTATGAACGCACTCGTGTATCTTGAGAGGCTATTGAAAACATTGCCTTTTGTGTTTTTTATTTTCCTGTGCTGGTTGGTATTGTTGGCTTTTTAATTTTCTCCTTGCAGAGCATTGCTGTGGCTGGTATGGTGAAGGCTGAGACTCTGCTGTGATGCTCACTATGGGGCTTTTGTGCAGAGACTGATATCCTGAAAGAGCTTTCTTTAACAGTGATGGAGAAGGTGTAACCTCCGGCAGTCTCAGAGCTTCCAATTTCATTAGACACCTACTGTCCTTTTCATACCTAGTGTTTATATTTATGTACATTGGAATCCTTTAATTATATAGCTGCTATCAAAGAGCCAACTTATTAGCTTGCTAATACAAAATATTGCACAACAAATAATACACAATAAAATATCTAATAGCTAATACAAAATAATACACAACAAAATTTCACAAACCAGGTGGTTTAAACAACAGGTATTTATTTTCTCACAGTTTTGAAGGATGGAAGTGCAAGTTCAAGGTGTTGGCAAGGTTGTTTTGAAGTCTCTCTCCTTGATTTGTAGATGATGGTCTTCTCTGATGTACCATATGACATCACTGAAACCTAATTACTGCTCTAAAGACACTATATCCAAACATTAGAAATTGGATGTTAGGTCTTTAACACTTGAATGTGGTGGGGGGTGGAGGGGCCCACAATTCAGCCTATAATATCAACCTATGTAAGATTTTAGACGTGTATTCTTATTTTAAGAACATAATTTGATCTTGGTATATTTTTTGTACCATGAAGTTTAGGTTGGTTTATCCTGCAGTTGAGACTGAATATTGCTGTTAGTGAAAATTGATGCTTCTGCTTTCTGAATCATTGAGTAGCACTGGATGATTTCTTAGTCACATCAATTCTAAATCCTTCATTTTACAAGCTGTGGTGTATCTAAAGTCAAGAAATTAAAAGTAGGTTCTAGAACTCAGGGCCACCCAGGGTCCCAGTCCCACTCCACAACACAATGTTTCGTTTACCTTGGAATAAGCATTTCCTGAAGATGTCCTGGAGACCCAAGATTTTACAGTTTCTTTTCTGTCATCAGAAATAAAATAGAAGGTATCATTTTCTGTTTAGCAAATCTAATTGTATTTTAGTGTTTTGAAAATATTTGCAACCCATATTTAATACATGATACTTTTACATAAAGGAATTAGAAGTTATAGAGCATACTAACAAGGCACACTACACTCATATATTGGATTTCTTATTTATTGTGAAAGTTACTTCATCATTCTCAATTTCATTCCTTCACCAATGGAATTCTTCTACTAATTATATAACTGTGATAATATATCAAGCTAATGAGAAATAAGTGTCTAATATTTGTGATCTTCACAATAAAACAAGAGCTACATTATCAAAGCAATGAAATAACCCCACTATGCAATTAAAAAATTATTTTTGAATCTATGGAACTTCTTTGTTCTTGCTATAATTATCTTCATGGCTTTATACTCTTAAACCCTCTATTTCAGATGAGCTCCCAGATTTATAAATTTTATTACAATTTTGAATTTTTTTACAACTTCAAGTATAGTTGGTTAATGAGTATAAAATAAATTGGTTTTACCTAAGAGTTTAATCAGTTAAAAAGAAAGATTTTTGAACAATATTTTAATTTGAAAGGAATGTTAAGCTTGATTTGTGATAATTAACCATGGGGATAGTATAAGCTAAGACACTGAAGAGATTAATTCTTTTATTTAATATTTATTTTTTAGTTTTAGGTGGACACAATATTTTTATTTTATTTGTATGTGGTGTTGAGGATGAAACCCAGCGCCCTGCGCATGCCAGGCGAGCACGCTATCACTTGAGCCACATCCCCAGCCCAAGAGATTAATTCTTAATTATGTAATTTGATATACAGTATAATATGGTCAGACTCCATCACTTAAACTTTTATTACTTGACAGGACTAGACAGAAACAGATCACTTTTTTTAAAAGTGACCTTTAAAAAAGCATTTATTAAGCAAATTATTAGTTTGAAACACGTTCTTGGAACACATCTAACTTGTTCTGAAAAATAAATATCTTTTAAAAAGTCAAAATTTCAAATAATTTAGTAGTATGTTATGTATTTGAGGAGAATTTGCTAATTACAAATGTGTGATTATTCTTTCCCCAGCAGGGAATTTTCGTTTGTCCTGTGAATTTACAGCAAATAAAATTGCACTTCTTTAAGAATATCCTATAATTCAGACTTTTCATTAGTGTAGTTTCTACTTTTGATAGCTTGATCTGGAAGATTTCAATTTCACTCCAATAACCATCAATTTTTATGAATCAAATAATCTGTGGGAAGTCTAAAAGTAAATTTAGCGGAGGGTACCAGGAATTGAATTCGGGGGGGGGGGTCACTTGACCCCTGAACCACATCCCTAACCCTATTTTCTATCTTTATTTAGAGACAGGGTCTCACTGAGTTGCTTAGTGCCTCCCTTTTTGCTGAGGCTGGCTTTGAGCTCTCCATCCTCCTGCCTCAACCTCCCCCAAATAAAAATTCTATTCCATTGTAGAGTCCTATAAACCTTTGAACCGTTGAATTTATGATGATAATACTGATAATGATAATACCATAGTACACATTTTCATTCCTTACCTTTCCTGGCATGGTGCTAAGTACTTTACTTTCCTTATTTCATTTTCTCCTTCTAAGTATTTTGTATGATAGCTTCTTTCATGATCTCCAAAAGAAGGAAACTAACTATTAGGCAAAGAAACTAAACATTAGACTTCTAAGAACTTGCCTGACCCAAGGTCATATTGCAAGCCTGTGGGGGAGGAGCTCAGAAGTGGCTCTTCTCCAAAGTCCTGATCTCCACCACACTGGTGTTGGCCTGCCTCACTGTCACTAGCCCTGTATTCTATTTGTAATGCTAAGTTCCTAGCAAGTAAGACTTTTAAAATTGAGGATAAAAATGAATATCACTAATCATACATCAAAGATACCCAGAGAGTTAAATTTCAAATGGCTATTATATTCCACAGTGAATCTGACAAGGAAGTGGTCATCAGACATAACAGGAAAGATAGGAATTTGCTATGGAGCAAACTTTTGTATACACAGAGGGGACATCATGTATTAAGGCTTAGAGGTAAGAGTGTGGAAATGACCATTTTGCTCACATCTGGGTCACGGTTTGCCTTCCATTCTTTCATCTCACATCCCTTTGTCCCCTACTGATGATTATGCCTTTAATTACTTTCAGAGGCTTGGAAGACAAGATAGCATGGCTGGAGCATATCTTTCTATTTCAAGACTCTATGCAGTCCTGCTGTTTGCCTCATCTTCGATGAATCAGAGCTGGTCTTTGAGGTGCACACTTTTAGTTCTGTGTGGTCTCCTTGGTGATAGGATATTGATGGAGGCTTTAAAAGGCTGATTAATTAGACTATACCTAGGCATCTTAGGTGCTCAGAGAAGGAATGTTGGCCTCCTAAAAAAGACAGGCACCAAAAGCTCTCTCTTCTCTTGACAACACCTTATTATGTTTATTATGGCATGTTGGTTGTTATGGTGATGATAAGGAAGAGGAAACTGAGCAAGGGAGGGGTGGTGAAAGGTCGTGCTGTGAAGGGAGGGAAGTACAGGCCCTCGCATCTTTTGCCTGAGCTTACTCTCGTGAAATGATTTTGGCTGTCTTACCACCAAAATCTGTGCAAAATCTACTCTACATTCCATACAACAAATACACCTAAGAATCTGCAAAAAATAAAAAAAGGGAAAATGACATCTGTCATTTCATCTTCCATCTGGCCAGCTTCTGCATCACTTAATCTTCTTGACATATTTATAGTAATTCTGGAAAAGCAATACTGGCACATTATGCTTATTCTACTCTTTATTATCAGTCTTTAAATTTTTCAAAACTATTTCTCTAATTCTATCACTTACATTTCTTTTTTTTTAAAAACAATTATAATTAAAATACAAGTACACATTTAACTATATTTGACCCTTAACATTATTATTCAAGGTCAGTTCAAACATTGTTTCTACTTTTACTTCAAACAGAATTAATTCAGTGAGTTTGGTCTCACACAGAAACTTAAAATTCTGGGAGATGTGTGCCTCTCCCACATATCCATCTTTGAGTTGTCAGATGTCACATGGAACCTTTCTTGAGCTTCTCTCCTTCCCTGCTAACTGTGATTGAATGTCTTCTTAGACACCCTTCAGTCAGAACTGGGGGCCATAAAATGTGTTTCTAAATAATTGAATGAAAATTACTCATAATTACCTATACTATCTGTGGTATTAATTTAGGATTTTGGAGGTCAGTTTCAGGGACACAGTTGTCCTAGATTCATTCTGCCTATTTGAAGCATCAAAGAATGAGAAAAAGCAACTGGACACATGGTATTCAAAACATTTTTGGTCAAAAGGTGAAAGAAGATCAGTTTATTTATCCTTTACTTTCTGAAAATGTTCTTTTTCCATTGTCAGGAGAAAGAAAGAAGATCAGGTCTCTTTTTGAAAAGGAATATATGAAAAGTTGCCAAGAATGTGAATATGTTTTGAGCTGTATTTTGTCCTGAAATTTTGAGAATAATATTTGCATATATAAATATTTTTTACTTTATTATCCTAAAAGTAAAGGAGGAAGAAGATAATTTTTGAGGCAGAGAAAACTAGGGATGAAAATACAACTACAAAGATTTTAAAATAATCTAAAATATCTGCTGCAGTCTACTTTCATTGTTATGACAAAGGGAATGAAAAAAAAAAGAGAGACCATTTTCCCCTCTAGGATTCAAACCCCTCTTTTCCAGCATTCTGTTATTATTATTAGTAGTATTACAAATATCAATTCCCTGTTTATTTTTTCAACATTTTATATAATTTAACAAATTCTTCATTGTATATTTAAAGCTTCATAAACATCTTGTTCTCAGGATTCCAGAGGAAACTGGAATCACAGAGGCTTATTTGCCTGCTTAACTCAGAACAAGAAAATAATATTATCTAGATATTTCTATTTTTACCTTATAATGAGGACAATGAATCTGAAATTGCACACAGCCCTGAGCTGTTACATTGGATTCACTTTAACCTGAATAAGAGATTCAGGTTTTTCTGGAATCAGATTCATGCAATGCCCGTTTCAAGGCAGTACATGGCTTGTTACCATCAGAATTCAGTGTTTATTTCTCGTTGTAATGAGAAAGGCCCTCCAGCTGTCCAACCAGCTGTAATTTTTCACCACGTCTGAATAAACATTTCAAACTATAATGAATCATTGTTGAAAATGGAATTGGAAAAAGAATAATTTACATCTGTGCTGACCTACCCATTAAACTTTTTCAACAAATATGGGGGAAGCAAAAAGATGTAAAGCAAAAGGAGAACTGTGGTTTTCAAAATGGGGAGAATCAGTTGAGAAAGGTTGGTGTTATCCTAATGTACTCCTCCTTGAAAGAAAGAGGCAAAGGTCTGTCCTTGCTAGACTTGATGGTGTTCAGACTGTGTATTTCATGGTAAGAGAACCTGCCATGAAGATGAGATTGGATCTCCAAAAGTGGGGCATACATTTCCAACTCAGGAGCTGAATCCACAGGACCCATTCCTGCTCTACTTCTCAACACATTTCCCCCAAGAGGATGATCCGAATTTTGTCCTGGAAAGAAGGCAACTGGAGGGAGATGATTCCCATAATGCAGAGGCCTGGATCGATGCTGTGGTTTGGATATGTTTTAAGCCCCCTATCTACCCTAAATTTCATGCACTAGAAGCTTGGTCCTTAGTGTGGGGGTATTTAGATGGTGGAACCTTTAAGAGGTGGGACCTAATGCTAGGTAATTAGGTCAAGGGTCATGATCCTCAAAAGAGATTAATGCTAGTCTTTTAGAATGATTTAGTTCTAGAGAGAGTGGGTTGTTATAAAGCAAGCCCCTGTTTTAGTCAGCTTTTTCGCTGCTGTGACCAAAAGATCTGACAAGAACAATTTTAAGGAGGAAAAGTTTATTTGAGGGCTCACTGTTTCAGAGGTCTCAGTCCATAGATGGCTGACTCTATTCGTCAGGGCCTGAGGTGATACAGAAAATCGTGGCAGAAATGTACGGCAGAGGAAAGCAGTTGGGGAACAGGGCAACAGAAAGCAGAGAGGGAGCTGCCATCATAGACAAAATATAAACCCCAAAGACATGCACCCATTGACCCACCTCCTCTAGCCACATCCTACCTGCCTGTAGTCACCTCTCTGGTCAGTTTTTGAATATATAAATTATAAAAGTCCCCTAAGCATTTGACCCCACCTGTATGCTCTTTTCCACTATGTTGTGATGCAGCTATCACCAGAGGCTGAAAAGATAGGTCTGCCTGATCTTGGAGTTTCAGCCTCTGTTTCAGGTCGGATGTGAGGTGCACCTCCAAAGCTCATATGTGAGACAATAAAAGAAGGTTTAGGGGTGAAATGATTGGGTTATGACAACCTTAACCCAATCAGTGAATTAATCCCCTGGTAGGAATTAACTGAGTGATAAGTGAAGGCAGGTAGAGTGTGGCTGCAGGAGGTAGGTCATTGGGGGCCTGCCTTTGGAGCAGATAGTTTGTATCCCTTGAGTGGAGTCTCTCTCTCTTTGCTTCCTGATCAGTTTCTGAGCCACTTTTCATCACCACACTCTTCCACCATGATTTTCTGCCCCACTCTGAGCCCCAAGGAATGCAGTTGGCTGCCTTTGGACAGAGACCTCTGAAACCGTGAGCCCCCAAATAAAATTTTCCTCCCCTAATTATTATTATCAGATCTGTTGGTCAGAGCAGTGAAAAAGCTGACTAAAACAGGCTCCAAATAAATCTCTTTATAAAGTACCCAACTTCAGGTATTTTGTTATAGCAGTAGAAAATGGATTAATACAATGAGCATCCTTTCTAACCTGTACTCAGGAGTATTCCAGAATACTCTTTTTTAAAGCTCTAGTAAAATTCATCTTTCCTACATATTTTGAAGAATCCTCTGTATCCAGTCTTTACTGCCTGGAAACTTATTTGAGGCTAGTCCACCTGAATCTTCTACTGTTCTTTTTTTTTTAACTACCTGCAGTCACATGATGCATTTTTCTCAAATAGCCAAATGGTCAGTACACATTTGAGCCAAAATGAGTCAAGATTTATAACTTTAGCTTTTGAGCTTTCCACATTTTCAAAGTTCTGGTCTTACTACCAGAAAATGTCTTTCTTTGTTTAAAATGGTAATATTTCTTATAGTTAAATTTTTTGAAAGATCAAACAGTCTCATTACGGTGAATGACTGCATGGGTAAATGGGCCTCCCCAAGAAAGGAGGAGAGAAAAACAAGCAAATTCAAGCAGTAAGCATAGGCTGTGAAGAGCAAAACCTCCACATTCAGTGTTACTACCTGGAGAAAGGCATGACACACTAGACGCAGCACATCTTCTGAGTGAAGTTTCCCTGCAGCTTCTGTGTCCTCTTAGAGAAGACAGTTACCCTGAGTTTTATACTCACTAGTTGAACTTTTAAAACCACTTTAAATATCTGTGAACAAGTCTTAACCCTAACAGAAATGTTCTAAATTTGTTATTTAAATAAAATTTTCACTTTCACAGACTGGAAATCTTTTAGTGGATTTCATTTCCAAAAGAACTTTAGAACATTCTAGAAAATTCTAGGTGCATGCAAGCGCACGCACGTGCGCACACACACACACACAACACATACACACATATGTTATTAAATTAAGACTGGCGGTGAAGAACTTAATCTTTAAAAAATGACATTATAAATCACTGGAAAAACAGATGGCTTGTGCATATCAAATTTGTGCTTGAAAACATCTCCACATTGCCAGAAGATTCCTGCTGAAATGCAGATGAGAAGAAAAGATGCGAAACATTGATGGTGAATGGTTAAAATGACCAGCTTTTTTGACAGAAAAGCCAACCTGGTAACTATATTTTTACTTCTTTAGTAGACAACATTATTGACCTTAGTTGATTGAAAAAGTCCCTTGGGTGATCATTTCTAAATAAAAATAAATCAGATTATCTTAAAAGATATGGACATAAAGAGATGTTTTTGCTTAAAAATGCCTTGTTTTTAAATAATGATATTAGGCTTTTGACAATGATTTGATTCTTTTATCTGAGACTATCATTATTTTAGTCAGCTTTGCACTGCTGTGGCCAAAAGACCCAAAAGGAACAATATAGAGGAGAAAAATACTTTGTTTTGGCTCATGGTTTCAGAGGTTCAGTCCATGGTTGGCCAACTCCATTGCTCTGGACCTGAAGGGAGGCAGAACATCATGGTGGAAGGGTATGGAGGAGGTAAGCAGCTAAACACATGGCAACCAGGAAGCAGAAAGAGACGTCTCAGCTCATGAAGGACCGAATATAAATCCCAAAGGCACACCCCCAGTGACCTACTTCCTGTAGCCACACCCTACCTGCCTACAGCTACCATCCAGTAAATCCATATCAGAGGATGAAACAGACCCTTGATGCAACAGACCCTAAAAATCCCTGAACGGATCCAAAACATCAAGACACTTGGTAAGGACAATTGTGTTATAGAACAGTTAGGGCTGAGAAAATGCTGGGAAGCAGGGAGACTAGGTGGGTGTCTATTGAGACTTGTGAGGTGTTACAGGAATGAGAACTACAACTAATTTGTGTTCTTAGGTGGTGACAGTAGAACTGAACAAGAAATGAATTGTATAGTTTTGTTTTTCATTGCTGTTACAAAATACCTGAGTCATGCTAAATTTATAAGGAAAAGTTTATTTAGCTCACAGTTTTGAAAGTTAAGTATAAATAGTATGGCACAGGCTCTGTGAAGGACCCTTCTGTGTTGACTCATGCCCCTCAGAGCAGATGACAATGGGGTAAATACAGGTGAGAGAAAGAGATCACATCACCAAATAGTAAGACAGAGAACAGTTGAGATCTTGGAACAGAAGGGATACAATCCTTTCTCTTCTGAGACTATGCACCGAATTAACCAAGGATCTCCCAGTGGCTACTACCTCTTAAAAGTTGCACACCACCTTTCAATATCCCCACCCTGGGGACTAAGCTTCCAACACTTAAACCTTGGGTTGGGGGACAAACAATATCAAACATTGTGTGGTTCTAAGAAACATTTTGAAAATTATAAAATCCTTGAAAGCTCTCAACTTTTTTTTTTTTTTATTTCTCTCTGTTCATGCTTTATCATCCCAATATAAGGAGCACTAAGGACCCAATATATGTATTCTGGAGTGAATTGAACTTTATGACCGGACTTAGTGAATGAAGACTATATGTCAAGTAATTAAGTGTAGAATACCTATAGGGGTGGTGGGGGATGAATACTCAGTTATATTTTTAAAAAATATTTCCAATATACCAATGAAGAGGAAAAGCTTTACTGGACTATGAGTCATAATTACATATCAGTTCCACATGTACCTACAGAGTCTTCAAGCCTTTCCAGACAGGATTCCTGGATTCTTCCTCTGAGCTCCATCAATACCACCATGAAGTGTATAGTTGTATTTATCACTTTATATGGTGATTAGTTCACTTTCATTATATTTTCTTGAAAGTAGGAAACTAATTCTGGTATTTTTAAAAATTGAGGCGTATTCTTATTCATTAAAATGCAGCAGCTATAAGTGTATAGCTCAATTATTTTCTACTTATGTGTGGACAATATAAGCACTGCTTAAATCAAGATACTCTCAATCATCCCAGATAGTTCCCTTTAGTTCCTTCAAAATCAATAGTCAGCACTCTGGTCCCTGCTCCAGGTAGCCACCACCCTAACTTCTATTGCATAGATGGATTTTGTCTGTTCTTGAATTTCATTTAAGTGGAATCATTCAGAAGATGTGCTTTTGTGCCACATACTATGTTTGAGGTTTATCTCTGTGTCAGCTGGTTGTTCTGTTTTACTGTTATTTACTATTACATTGAATGAATACATCATTTTACTGTTGATAAAAATTTGAGTTGCTTCCAGTTTTGAGCTATTGTGAATAAAGCTGATATTAACATGTTTGTGTGTGTCCTTTTGGAAATACATGCATTAATTTTTCTTGGATTTGTCTCTAAGGGTGAAATTGCTGTGTCGTAGGTTAGGCTATATTTCCCTTTATTAGAAACTGCCAAATAGTTTTCCTGAGTGGTAGCATTTTACCCTGTCACCATTAAAGAGTGATGTAGTGGCTTAACATGTGCACCAGTGCTTGGTATAGCCAGTCTTTTAATTTTAGTCACTCGGGTTGATATATAATGTAGTTGTAATTTGTAATTTTCTGGTAAGGAATGATGTTGAACACCTAGTCACTGCTCATTGGCCTTTTGAACATGTTTTGCAAAGCGCCTCTTCAAGTGTTTTGTATGTTTAAAAAATTAGATTATCTGTCTTTTCATGTTAGTTAATCATTTTACTTTTGAATGCCTAATGTTCAGCATAGTGACTGGCAATGAGCAAATATTGTTGAATAAGACAATAAGATAAATAAGACTGGCTTTATTTGCAAATTTTTCTTTTGTCACTGGCCACAGGAAATGGGTTGTGGAAGTAATTAACTTTTATGCTACATTCAAATTTGTTGGCTTTTGAAAATATCAAGACATAAATTCTAAACACAGATGGTTGTATTTGTGATGGAAGCACTTGTGATTTTATGTTAAATTTTGGTTCATTCATGCATTTCAAGTACTTATCATCATAGTGTCTGGAAGCCCAGAAAGATCTCAGGCTTGAATACAAATTGTAACATTACCTTCTGTTCTTCTTTTCAATGTGTTAAAAAGATTGTTTAGATATAATGTCCAAAATGTAGAATTTATTCTCCTAGTTAAATTTTATATTTGATTTCTAGACAAGAAATATGCTTTCTAATCCCTTTATAAATGAGTTTTTAAAAATATGGAAATATTTTAAAATCCAGATTTTAGAATATTTTAATAACAGTTTTTCTAATTATAAAAGTAATAGCCACTCAGTTTTGAATACTTAGAAAATCTGGCAATGTATAGAAAGAAAAACAGTTTTAATTTGACCAACTCCAGATCACCCAGTGGGACTCCCTGGACTCACATTTCTGTGTTTTGCACACATGCCTCTGTGTATGTGTGTGTATAAAAATACATAAATATATGAGTGTGACCTATATAGTTGTATGTTTATTTTGTAGTTCCATCTCAGTTTTCCCCTATGATAGTTTGGAGAACTATTTGTTAAAGAGAAAAATTGCTTGTTTTATGTTTCAGGTATCTTTTTTTTTTTTTTTTTAATAGCAATTTGTTTTTTGTAGCAAACCTGAATACAGGCACATATTAGTCCTTGGCCAGTATCTGTGAGTCTTCAGGATGGCAATTGTGCCCATCTTTTTCTGCCCTCTACCACATAACATCACCCCTTGTGTGATGTATATACATCATACCATATGTGTAGAACTCACGAAGTGTTGATTTATTAACAAGCCTTAAGACAGCTGCTGGCTCCATTAGAGGCTTCTTCATTTTGAGGAAGAGGCCAGTTTGGAGGCTCTTCTAAGAAACTCATGGACTGTGTTATGTGATTCCAAGTAGTTGTGAGAAATTCATGATTTTCCTCTCCTGAGACTTCATGGACTCAAGAACTCAAAAGGATCCTAAAAGATTTTCCCATTCAACTCTGTGCATTCAGGCAAAAGAGTGGCTGAATTCAAGGATAGCCATGAATTTTCTTTGAAGCTTTAGAAAGATGGAGAATTTTGAAGTATTTTATCAAATGCAGTCTCCCCCAAACAGTATACTATGAATAAATGTAATCAGTAACTTAGTTATGTTTGAAATATTCAACTTCAACTTCAGCTTTGCTAACCTTGAAACAGATCATCATTTTGTACATTTTAAGTAGTATGAAAGGAAATGATAGAAGAAAGTAGTTTGATGAATTTACAAAGTAAACTATTTATTCTCTGTGTCTTGAGTATATAAAATTATAGCCCTGCACATAAATGTGATGTATGGTTTTAAAGTATGAAAATTAAATGTGATTTTATAAAATCACACAGAGAAATAAACTCATAGGAAAGAAATAAGTTTAAAAATAGTGATCTCTGCTATGAGTATATTTTGCCTTTGACATTTTTACTATAAATAAATGCTTTATATATGATGTATCTTCAAAAGCACCTCAAAAACATATTTAGGGGGCTGGGGTTGTGACTCAGTGGTAGAGAACTTGCCTAGCATGTGTGAGGACTGGGTTCAATTCTCAGCACCGCATATAAATAAATAAAATAAAGGTGTACAGATTACTAAAAATATTTTAAAAACAGAACAAAATGAAGCTTATGGGAATAAGTTGTTCACATAGATTTACTTTTTTTTTAAGTTCAAAAAGTTTAAAGCAAATAAAAATGCATCCTGACCCAAATTTTCTCCTAAGGCAGAGAATGGTGCTAGGTGTTGGAAAGAATGCCTCTTCCTTTATAATTGTCCTCCAAGAGTTTTCTTTGAAACGTGGATCTACTCAAATCCTTTGATAGAACATGGTGGCTCTGCAAGATGAACTTATAACATGACTCATTCTATGATGTTCTAGGCATCATAATGTTCAGGCTGTGGAATTTTGGGGCAGCGGTGCTAATGAGGAGCAGAACTCATGCATATTGGGTACCCTGTACATCGTAACCGATTCCTTACAGGGAAAAGGGTTGTTTTCCCTTTCTTTGTTTCCTGTCCCCCATAAAGTGATGGGTCCTTAGTAGCAAGAATTAGCTTTGCAGTACAATCAGAGTTCATCTACTGTGTATTTGACAATTAATTATTGGTTAGTAACTAGGCAAATATTTATTCAATACCCAATGTCCTGCTGTAAAAGAAGTGGCCTGCAAATTTAGTTCTTCCTATATCTGAAATATCAATTTAATTGAGTCTAAGAAAATCCCCAAATTGAGTGAACACTTTGAGCTGTGCCACATCAAAGTACTTAATGTGATTTAAATAATATTATACAATCTAACCCATTTATTTCATACTGAGTGTAGAACATTAAAATATTAAGATGATGAAATTTTTATGTGTCTTATTTTTTCAGATTCATCCTTTAAAAATATAGTAGACACATTCTACTATTAATTCCCAATGTTCCCTCTCCTGTTATATATCAGGTCTGTAGCTTTCTGCTTAGGAGACCTTGTTGGCCCCATGTGTCTTTGAAATTGCCAATTAGCAGCCCTGCCCCAAATGAGCTTATTTCTAGCCACAAAAGAGGAACATTATTTAAAAACAGGGAATTCACTTTTTCTAAGATCAGACTAAAAATATGTATATAGGGCTCTTGAAAACAAAAGATGATTTAGAGATTGTTTAAATCATTCTAAACCTGAGAACCATTGCAAATTTTACATGCACTTCAATACCTGCCCTCTGAGTATAAATACCCAGGAGACTGGAGGTGATGTTTTGCTTTGGTGTAAACTGCTTTGGGACTCTCTGACATCATTAAGTCAAATTTTTAGTCCAGACATTTTGTTCAGACCTAAACTCTGAATGACACTTGCTCAGTTGATTAAGAGGGAAGTACAATATATGCAAACTGTTTGTAATGCCATATACATGTCAAAGTGTTCAACATGGGTTTCTGTTTTCAGGAAATTAAATATGCATATGCCTGATTATATATTATACAAGGATATGTAATATACATAATATAAATGTAAACATATATTTGAGAGCTAATATATGTATATCAGATCTCAAAGTTTGGTTTCATTGTGAAGATTTTATTTTTTTCTCCTTTTTACACATTGTGCCCTAGTTAATGTTAGTAATGTCTCAAGTCAGGAGAGTCATTTTTTTTTTTTCCTTTTTTGGTACCAGGGATTGAACCAGGGGCGATTAACCACTGAGCCACATCTCTAGCTCTTTTTGTTTTTTATTTTGAGACAGGTTCATGCTAAGTTGCTTAGGGCCTCCCTAAGTTGCTAATGTTTGCTTTGAACTTTCAATCCTCCTGTCTCAGCCTTTATCTAGTCTTTGGTATTACAGGTATGCACCACCACACCCAGCGCGGGTGCATGCGTGTTGGTTCTCTCTCTCTCTCTCTCTCTCTCTTAATTTAAGAATCATGAGTATTCTTTTCTTCCACATATTCCCTCGTATTTCAAGTTCCCACTTTCCACCCGCTATTTCCAAAAAATTTCGCTTTCCCATTTATAATCTTTGATGTTTTATTATTTTAAAACTGTGGGTTTGAATAGAAACTATATAAAAGTTGTCTAAAAAATAATACTGGGCCAAATTTATAAAATGATATATGAATCTAGATAAATTTGTTTAGAAACAAGTATTGGGTATTAAATCTTGTGAGAATAAGATCTAGCCATTGCCTTTAAGGAACATATATTCTACTAGTAGAAACAATAACAACAATAACAATAATAACAATGTTGTTACGTATTACAGCTTTATCTTGTGTCAGTCATGATGTTAAGTACTTTATATATGTAATCTTCTAGAATAAATTTAGTTAACCCCATATTTCAGAAGAAGAAATCAATATCCATAGATGGTTAAAAACTATCTTTAGACCACACTAGTTAAATAGGATCCAGATAGGACAGAGATTTGGATTGAATCCCTCAGATTCAAAGCTGACTTACATAACTGTGCCAGGCATGGAGTGATTTCCTATTCAGGTATATAAAAAATTAAGAAAGAAAGTTCTGTGGAAAAGGTGAGCAGTTGTCTAAGTGGTGGGCTGACAATGTGAGAGTTCTTGGGAGAAAACTCGACACCCTATGCCAATCTGTGCAGATGGTTTCTTCTGTGTCTGTACTGTTTGCAGTTTCCACGTTTGCCAGTTTGTGCAGAGCAAAAGTTGCTCCATTAACCGAGCCTCTGGTTGGCTTTATATGGGCAGTGGATTTAGACTGTGTTATTCCACTGACTTAAAAAATTTTTGGAAAATGTTGCCACCTATTTCAATTAGAAAATCGTAAAATTTGTCAGAAACTTTATAGTTTACTTATTTTCATGAATATTATCTTATTTTGCCCCTAACAGATTAGGATGGGCATTATTATCCTCATTTTATTCGTAAAGAAACTGAAGCTCAGAAAGGTTTTGTAAAAACAGTATTATGCCATGTATTCTTTCACATCTTTCTTTTCCACTTAATAATGTATCTTTTGTAAAACTTTATAGGATGTTTATTTATTGTACTAGGAGTTGAATTCAGGAGTACTTGTTATGGATTAGATGTGAAGTGTTCCCCAAATGCTCATGTGTGAGACAATGCAAGAAGGTTTAGAGGAGAAATGATGGGGTTGTGAGAGTATTAACTCAATCAGTGAATTAATCCCCTGATTAGGATTAACTGTGTGGAAACTGAAGGCAGATAGGTTGTGTCTGCAGGAGGAGGGTCATTGGAGATGTGCCTTTGGGGTACATATTTTGTATCTAGCCAGTTGAGTCTCTCTCTCTCTACTTTATAGTGCCTTGTTCCCAGCTCTTTCCTCCACCACACTCTTCTGCCATAATATTCTGCCTCACCTCAGGCCCTGAGGAATGGAGCCAGCCTTCTATAGACTGAGACCTCTGAAACCATGAGCCCCAAAATAACTTTTCTTCCTTAAAATTGTTCTTGTCTGATCTTTGGTCATAGCAGTGGAAAAAAAAAGTCCTTAAAACAGTACTTTACCACTGAGCTATACACCCACCCCTTTATTTTTTGTTTTAAGATGTTCTTGTTCTTGGCCAGTCTGGCCTCAAACTTACAGTCCTCCTGCTCAGCCTCCTAAGTGGCAAGGATTAAAGACATGCACAATGTGTCCAGCTTCTTAATATAACTTCCCACACTATGATTTTAAGTAACTCTATGCAGTTACTTAAAATCATAGTATTCTGCTGTTCAACATTTAATCTAATGGTTCTTCTATTGTCAGTAGTGTGGGAAAAGGTTTCTTCTACAATATATGCACTGTGGGTAGGAATATGAATTTGACAATATCAATTACAATTAAAAGTATTCACGCTCTTTAAACCAATGACTTTTAGGAGTTTATCCATTAAAAATTATCACACACGGGCTGGCGTTGTAGCTCAGTGCTAGAGCGCTTGCCTGGCATGTGTGAGGCACTGGTTCGATCCTCAGCACCACATATATATAAATAAAATAAAGGTATTGTATCCAACTACAACTAAAAAAATTAATATTCTAAAAAAAAAACAGAGAGCTTATCTTTTAAAAAAAGAATCACACACATGTAACCTAAGAATTTTTATATTTGAAGAAACATTAGGAACAACTTCAGCATTCACAAATTAGAAATTAGTTAAATCATGGTACACTTGTGTGATGGAATACTCTACAATCATGAAAAAGATCAAAATGTATTATCTTGGAAATCTTTCCAATGTATATTTTGGGTAAAATATATTAGCAGAATATTCTAAACCCATATTTTATGTATGTGAATATTATTTATACATGCATCAAACATGTCTGGAATGATACAAACAGATCATGAAAATTGATCTTTGGAAAGTTTTAGGGGTCTGTACATGTATATGTTGGGCAGGGAGTTGGAGAGATCTTCCATTTTATGTAGCTCTTCTTTCTCTTAACTTTAATATTACTTTTCTTTTTTTAAAAAAAGAAATGTTCTATGGGGAAAACATAAATGAGTGTCTCAGCTTGGTATAGACACACCCTGCTTGGCTCCTGGCTGCTTGCTATGCTCGGCCCAAGTTCTAGTCATGTTGTACAATCCCATTATATGGCTGGCTCTATGCTCTGTGGAGCTGTCCTGCTCTGGTTTACCTCCTACTCCCCTCAAGCAAACTTCTTTTCCATTACTGTGAGCGAGCCAGACTGAAATGTTTCTCTCAATCCCTTTCATATCATAGCCTGTTTTCCCTTTCCAACCAAGGAGTGCTTTGTGAGATTGTTTTCCACCTAATTTTCTGAGTGATCACACTGCTTCCTGAGTATGATGTGTTTTACACCCTGACCCTGTGCTGTTCTTCAATCTGGATCTGTTTACACTGTATTCAGCAGATATCTCTTGAAATTTCTGGTAGTTCAATGGCTCATTTCTAGTGATACTGTGCAATTTTCCCCTATTTTTATATTTTCCAACTTGTTTTGATCTGGATCAAAAAGGGGAGAATTGTCTGTACTCTTTTTACTTGAGACACAAAGAGATCCTCAGCAATGAAACCTGGGGTCTGGAGGGTGGTGATCAGGCAGAGAGAATAGCACAAGTGAAGGCTCAGAGATTAGAAAGACAGGTACATTGCAGGTGCTTTGGTCATTTTTTTTTCACTCCTGTGACCAAAATACTTGAAAAGCACAATTTAAGGAGGAAAAGTTTATTTGAGGGATCACGGTTTCAGAGGTCTCAGTCCAGCTGGGAACATGACACTATAAAGCAGACAGAGGGACTCAACTGGCCAGATACAAAATAGATACCCCAAATGACCCTCCTCCTGCAGCCACATCCTACCTGCCTTCAGTTTCCGCTCAGTGAATTCTAATCAGGGGATTAATTCTCTTGATTGGGTTAAAATTCTCATAACCCCATCATTTCTCCTCCAAAGCTTCTTGCATCATCTCACACATGAGCATTTGGGGAACACCTCACACCAAAACCATAATATCAGGCAGGGGTTGAAGGAGGTGTTACCTCCTTTTCAGGTACCATCAAGCCACTTTATGTCTCTCTTCACTACACACACACTCACAGCCACCTTGTTCCTGGGTGCTCTTGTGCTCCGATTGATTTTGGAGTTGCCTCAGTTCCTCTCAGCAGAGCCCTTCTCCAGCTGCCATCCCTTGTGGATATATAAAAGGAAACTCATTTTCCATCTCTGCTGTAAAGTCTTTCCTGAGGTCCCAGGTAAAGTTGGTAATTATTGTGGCACTCTCTATGGCAGACAAGGCAAAACATTCTGGTAACATTCAGTTTAATTTATTCAGTAATTAAATATTTTCACTAATCTTCTCATTCATTCCTGGCAGGTAAATGTCTGCTAAAATGGAATTACTTGAGATTCTGGCATAAAACATCACTGTGGGATGGTGAAGCAGGTCTAGGATTGAAGACTCATTTCAATTTAGGAGATAGATACAAAGCCATTTTTTCTCAGCAGACATAATGATTTATTTCTTGTTTCCCACACGTTCCAACTCCTTGGTTGGAAAGGCTAATGCTGGCTATGAGATGTGAGGGACTGGGAGAAACTCTTCATTCTGGCTTGCTTACAGGGTTGCAGAAGTAGATGTTTGAAGGGGTCAGGGTGCTCCAGAGCAGGCAGCTCTCCACGATGCTTATTTACTGATAAGATCACTTTGACCAATGACATGGAAAACTAGAACATTTAAAGTAGATGCTTCAATGTTAATAGTTGGGAATGATAAATGTTTATAAATTGATTTCTATTTCTGAAGCAATTAAGACACATGTCCAGTTTTATGAGTTCCCATTTTCTCTTCAATGAACAGAATCCTCCTCTTAATCTTCCCTAATATTCTTCCCAATGTACTACAGGCCTTTCTCTCTGGGGATAGCCTGCTCTGGGCATTTCCCTCTACTACACTTGGCAGTCAAAAGAGACACTAAAATTATGTGCTGAATTTAAGAGGGTACTTTGTGAACTCATCAGTACTATTCCAAGTTCTCAGTTCTGTTTTCAATTAGCAAGACTATTATGATCATCATTAGAATGTTTCCAGTTATATTTAAATTCAATTCTTTGTAATAAAATGCCTAGAGCAATATTCAAATTAATAAAGGGAAAACAATATTTTCCTATAATCTTATGTTTTTAAAATCTATTGTCTAAACCAGATAAAATCTAAATGAAGGCAGAAAAGTGCCCTCTCACAATCTACTCTGCAACGTTAATCTGTTTTCATTTCTATTAAGTTCTTATTTTTGTGTAAAAGAAATCTTTAAAAATTATACCATATTATAGAAAAACATTGTTTGTTTACTTTTTTATCACATTAGGGATTACAGTTTATATTTCATGACCAAGATGCAAATCTTTGTGAATATCATTTTCTATCATGGTCTCATGTTTTTCACTGAGACTTCTTGAATTTTCTCCAAGCTCTTTTCCTTGTAAGTACTCTTGAATTTACATGTCACATGGCCTCCTAATTCATCAAAATACTCCTTCATTCATTTCATAAAGTGAAAGGTAAGAGAGCACTCAATTTGGAATCTCTTGGCTTTTTGCATAGTCAAGGTTGGTTGAAGTGCCTTCTTTGTGGACACAGTAATAACTTGGTATTTAGTGGGTTTTTTTTTTTTTTTTGGTACCAGAGATTTGAATCCAGGGGTGCTTAACCATTGAGCCACATCTCCAGCCCTTTCTATTTTTTATTTTGAGACAGGGCCTTGCTAAGTTACCAGGGCCTTTGCTGAGTTGCTGAGACTGGCTTTGAAGTTGTGATCTTTCTGCCTCAAATTCCCAAGCTGCTGGGATTATAAATGTGTGCCATTGTGCCTGGCTGATTTTTTTTTTTTTTTAATTTTCAGGTTTCTTTTGGTGGTGCTGGGGATTCAACACAGAGCCTTGTGCATGCGAGGCAAGCACTCTACCAACTGAGCTATATCCCCAGCCCAAATTTTTATTTTTGAAGCAGGTTGTTAATACTCCTGCAAGCCTAACATATTGATTCTGAATAAATTGAAATATTATAGGCTATTAACACAGCATATACATCTTATCTAAGAATGAGAGGGAAAAAAAAATAGTAGGCTCATGACCACCTGTAGAACTCAGTTACTGAGGCGAATCACCCAGGATGCTTTGGTAAAGGGCATATTCATCCAATCTTTCATGACTACAAGAAATGGCCATGGAGAAGTATGAAGCCAAAATGTTTGTTATTCTAAAATACAATGGCCTTGGAAGCAGGGCAAGAGTCACTGCTTTCTTTAAGATGATCTTAAATGTGGTTCAAATATTAATCTGACCAGATTTGTGCTGTGGATAACTTGTGAAAGGCTGTTTTTAGCTTGAAGATTAAAATTTAAATTTATTTTCTGTACTATCTAGGCTTTAAATTTTCCCCATAGATGTCAAATTCTTGAATTTATGAGATAAGTAATAGAAGCATGCAAGATCAAGTGCTTACACTATGGTAGGTACTTGCCTAAGGAATTTTTATTTAATTTGTTTGATCCTCTTGTGAATTAGGCACTGTGACTGTTCCCACTTTTAAAACGACATGATTGTTGAACTGAAGAGTCAGGTAACTTTTCCTCCTTAAGTGGAGGCTCTGAGGGGATGGATGAGGAGGTCTTGGTTAAAAGCCTGCATATCTACCCACTGAGCAAGTAGACTCTCAGCTGCAATACGTCACTGAGAAAGCTGGATGTTGATTAGTCTGTATTTGTTATGAGAATCTTGGATACATGAATAAGAAATAGACATTGAGCCTGGCTGGCTTGGTGGCAGATTTCTGTAAGCCCAGCTATCCCAGAGACTGGGGCAGGAGGATGGCAAGTTCAAGGCCAGCCTCAGCAAGTTAGCCTAACCTTATCTCAAAATGAAGAATAAAAAGGACTGGAAATGTAGCTCAGTGGCAGAGTACCCCTGAGTTCAATTCCCAGTATTAAAAAAAAAAGAAAAGAGGGAAAGAAATGATCATTGATATTATTATCTATTGTCTATTACTTTAGAATGCTTCAAAGGATGTTTAGCTTCCAAATTAGGCAATTTTGAACTACAGCAAAATCTTCCCTATTTTAAGTATAGAAAAACCTTACATAGGGTGAAAATGAACTGTTTCAATGCTGTACTTCTACAAAATGGGGTGCATTGTATATCATTAACACTGCCTTCAGGAGTTTGGGCAGAAGCCTTTTCAGACTGTATTTCAACATATTTTAACATCAAGCTCTAGATTATGCCCTAGAAATCTCCACACAGTAGCACAACGTAGACTCTCTCCCTTGTCTTCTCTTTTCAACATAAATCATTTTTTAAAAAATATATTTTAATTGTCAGTGGATCTTTTATTTATTCATATGCTGTGTTGAGGATCAAACCCAGGGCCTCACACATGCCAGGCAAGCACTCTACCACTGAGCCACGACTCCAGCCCCAGACATAAATCATTTTACCTTGCATTTTCCTCCAATTAACCATCATGAGATAATGCGCATCCTTGTGATCATTCTATGCATTCCCATCTTTGCTTCAGCAAGCTGACTGGAGTTTAGTGTGAGAAAAGCACATTAGGATGTTTAGAGTGAATTTAAATTCCAGACTCCTAAACAAATTCCAAGTTCTGAGGTGGTTGTATAAAGAAACAAAAAAAGGCTGGGAACACAGTTTTTGAATGTGAAGAAGAAAAATAATCCATTCTAAGATTCTGACCAGTGCCCAACAGGCTGCCTGCTGTCTTCTGATCTGGGCATCTTCTTTTTCTGCATTTGGCAACAGCTTGGAGGGAGAAGCCTGGTTTTTAATGGAGAGTTGGCTTCTTTCTGATTCAGTGTTTGGTTTCCTTGAACTAATCAGAGGTGCCAATCAAAGCTATGCTCCTATTTAGTTACAGGATCACCTCACTTCTTTATGCCTTTTAATCATGGTAACATAAATCATCTCTACTTAAAGCACTGTGTATTGCCTGAGCATCCTATACTGTTTGCTTGAAATTCACCAAAGGTGGAAAAAACAAATCCAAGGCTTCTGCTGCTGCATTCTAGGGCTTGCTTATTTTATTAGTTTGTTTAGTTTTTATTTTCAAAATCTCAAATGCAAAGTGGAACGAATTATTTAAGACTCTAAATTTAGTTTCTTCTTGATTTAAGAACTTAAATGCTTCTGAATGAAGCAGAATTCCTGCTTAGAATCTAAGTAGGAATCTTTGAACATAATCAGTTCGATTCTGCTAGTAAAAAAACAGAAAAATAGAAGAAAGAAAGAAACAAAACCTTTCTCTTGTGAATAAGTATGGCTCTATGAATGGAAAAGGGAGAATGGAGGCTGTACCAAGAAGCTAGAAGTCAGTTGTCAGAGTGAAAATTGGACCAGAACAAGAGAGATGCTCATGAATGTTTGTTGATTCTGGGATTCTGTCCTGCTCTTGAGTTGTTTTCTGTTACTATTGGCTAAAATTATCTTAACTCATATCGTAAATAAGATGAAAAGCTACAAAGTCTTAAGCATGTAATTCATGATATACCTTTTGCTAGAAGGAGTCTACTGAAAATACTCAAATGCTGAGATTTGTTGGAGGTTGAGCAGAGAATGGCCTTGAAGGGTAGAAGAGCTATTGCTGCACTGGGACATTCCTCAGGCCAGAGCCCCATATCCAGAGAGGAAGGGTGTTTTCTAAGGGTAGATAGTGCTAAGAATGTCACTACAGGACATCATCCTGTCAGAGTAGGAGAAGGTGGGTATCTCTATTCCCATTGTTACCTTGAACTTGGGGAGTTGATCCCATGAATATTGGGGTGTTTCAGGAAAAGCCTGTGGAACACAAATACTAGTAGGGAGATGCTGTATCTGCTAGGTCTCTTTTTCTTGTCTTATTCCTAGTTCTCTTAAATGCTCAAAAGGAATTAGAAGTAATACTATGTCAGCAGTATCCACAAGAAAAGGGATGTTAGAAGTCTTCTTTTTTCTTCAGACATCATGTGCTTTTGGCTTCTGATACAGTTCTGTGTTGTAAATAGGGAGTCTAATAATGAACCAAACAAAATTTACCTCCAGTGGTATAAAATCTAAGGTAGAACATGGTTGAATTAATGGAAATTAAATTATCTTTCTTTTGCTTTGGGTTTTGGAATCAGTTCCTTATAAGCTATGTAGTTTTGCATAATATTGGCCTCAGTGCAAACATTAACAAGCCATCCACTCTTGTTTTCTGTGAATGTAATGTAATTCAGGCATGTTCCTCTTTAGGAGAGGTGCGTTTTCCCCCTTGGTTACCCAAAGTCTGCTTTTTTATCCCTTCCCTTATAGAATCTGGCAGAGAGAGTGAATAAGATTCCATGTTTCCCTGAACAGATGAAAGTATTCCTACTTATCATTTCTTTAATTCTGGTTTAAAAAGTTTGGGTGTTGATATACATAATGATGGTTTATTTGATAGGGTTGAACTTCAGTGCATTTGGTCCTAAATTTTAGAGATCTTCTAGATAGCTTATATATATAGAACTCAGATTTATACAAGCAACTGACATGTTTTACATAAATGGAAGACCAAAATTTAAAGAAAAAAGTCTTTGGCGAGGTTATAATATGATGCCAAAACCAGATTTTTTTTTCTTTTTTGTGTTAATTCTCAGATAAAAGACCTAGGGTATGGAAGAATAAAGTCTTCAATCTGTAATGATAATTCAGGAGTCTTCTTTTGAAAGAAAGTTACGTGAAGTAGAAGCAGTAGAGCGCAGATTAGTACTTGATTTAAGCAAGTGCTACCAAGTACTAAAAGCCTTGAAAAAGAAAAGCAAGTGCCAAGATAGAGACTAGCATTGTTGTATATATGTAGTTCTGATTCTAAAATTTGTTGGCCAAGATGTAGAAGGACATAAAATTATCAAACTGTTTTAAAAAGGTTTTTTTTTCTGATGGAAAGTAAGAATAGTACATGCTCAATTAAAGAAATTCAGCAAAATTTGTGTGTATGTGTATATATACTTATATTGTAGATACCATTTTATATTCTATTTTATCTCTTGATAGTAAATCATTAGTCTTTTCTCGTACCTTTACAAATTCTTCACAAATATCATGTTCAATATGCTTATTTCATCAGAAGGGTAAATCATAACCTATTTAACCAAACTGCTTTTTATTTATTTATTTATTTATTTACTTTTTGTGGTGCTGGAGATCAATTACACTGATGGCCTTGTGCATGCTAGACAAGCTATTGAACCATATCCTCCTACCCTAATTTGTTTTTTAAGAATTTTTATGGTGAAAGTCTTTGCATTGAAACATTAAGTATACCTTGATTATGTTCTCATGATAGGTTCCTAGATGTGGAATTATTTGAGGGGAGGGCAGCGAAAGATGAGCTTTTCTGAGACTCTTAATTTATATTACCAGATTTTCTATTGGGGGGGTTAATGTTTTCATAACACGTTATATAATCTTACTATATATTGAAGATATTGCTAGATATTACTCCTTTATTACATTAATGATAGACAAACTTTATGAATTTTCTGGTATACATCTAGTATATATGTGCTTCCAGCCTTCCTGTTAGCTGGGGCTACAGACATACATCACTTCACCCAATTGTTGAAATGTCTTTTTGTTCTATGTTCATATCCTCCTATGAATTTCTGGTCAATTCTTCAAGGGACAGTCAAATTTCTATTCTTCTAAAAGCCTTCCAAGATTCCTGAGATAAAATGAAGCATCTCTTTCTATACTATCACCATATTTAGTTTTATTACTCTGTATCACTTGCTTCCATCTATTTTGGAAGATGGTTAAGTAAAAGCAGTTTAGCTAAATAAGTTATGATTTACCCTTCTGAAGAAATAGGCATATTGAAAATGATATTTGTGCCTCTAGAGGTAGAATGCTTGCCTACCATGTGTGAGGCACTGAGTTTGATCACCAGCACCACATACAAATAAAATTATGATATTAAAAAAGAATGATATTTGTGAAGAATTTAGCCAACAAATTTTAGAATCAGAACTACATATCTACCCTCTTTGGAAGGCTAGCATCCTGTTTGACTCACTTTGTTATCCTTTAAAATACTTGGCACAGTGCTTTGCACAAAACAAGTGTCCAATAAATGTGTTAAATGAAATCAAACTCATAATAACTTTCAGATATGAACGATCCCTATCATCATGCCATGGAAAGTATGGTAGAATTGACAAAATCAGCCACAAACTGCACGAATAAAAAGCTCACATGATTCCCGCCCCCCGCCCCCCAAACCCAAGGTTTTTTATCACAGGTTGTAGGGATTTATGGTTCCTATAATAGTTTTGTTGAAGTTAGTCACTCATATGCTCTTTTGTAAAAACTGTAAACTTAAGCCCACATAATTAAATTTCACTGGGGGAAGTACATCAGAAAAACAACTCAAAGTGACACAGTTATGAAAGAGAGAAATAGAATCTAGACAGGCACACTTATTCGCACTTCTAATAGGATTAGAGGTATGAAAACAATAACCCAAACAACAAAACATCAAAGAATGGAGAGTTAAAATGGTCAGCAGTGATTCTGAGAGGTATAATTTTGTTTTATTGGTACCTAGGGCCTTTAAGGGTACAAATGGAGTGATAAACATGACGTAAATAGGAGAGTACATGGTGTAATGGCAGACTATTCCTCAGGAATACAGATATAAAAGGCAAAGAAAATTTAAAACTCAAGTTGCTAAATTTTCTGTGGAAGTTAGAATTGATGTCCTATTTTTCAGGTAATTACATACGAATGTAGATCTAAAAGATGGCCAAGTGGAGCCTGAGGGCACTATTAAGGTGTCAATCAATAGCAGGATCACTTGTGACCCATTCCCTTTGGTTCTAAAAGAGTTTACCTGGTGTCAGGGTGTGATCACTCATCCAGAATGTCAGAATTTACCCCCTGATGCTGGTTCAATTGCTATTTGTAGGGAAAGTGATTTCAGAGTAAGTGGGTCCTCCAGAACTTGGAAGCCAAAAAGAAGGAAATCTTCATGTAGGATGTGCTATTTTTTTAAGCTTTGAAGTTCAAAATGTACAATCCCAGCATGAAACAGAAGAGGTCTGGAACAGGAATGAAAATTGTTCTGCCAACAAGATAAAAGTAGAGTTAAATTTTAGGATAAAAGTAGAGTTAAATTTTGCTTCTCCATCCCTCTTTCCTTCCTGTTTTTATTCTTTTTCAGAAGCAAACTTTTCTTTTGTCAGAGGATAAAGCAGGGGAGGGGGGGGGAACCCTTCCTCATTCTTTTGGGATATTTTCAATGTAAAAGGAACTTTCCACAGCAGAGGCCTCAGTGTCACTGGGCATGGAAATCTAACAGAGATGGTGGCAAAGGCATAACAGGCCTAAATGAATGGTCACTAAAAGATAATAATAATTATGACCCAAACTCAAATGCTAGACTGAAATAATAGTAGAAAATTTTAGAACTGGAATGCACATACATTATGGTCACCTCTTCAAACTCCTCATGAGATGGTCTGATTGGATAGTTTTCCTACTACCTAGAGGAACCCAGCTCATTGGTGGCAGAGCCAAAATTAGATTTGCATCCAATACTTCTATTTCCTGGGTCCTCCTGTTCTCAGGTAATTCCCAGTTATTCCACAGTTTCTAAACCCTGATCACCAGCATTTCTTTGATAGTTTTTCATTTTACAATTTTATTTAATTAAAACAGTCTATTAAAGTACATTAGAAACAAAGTTGTCAAAAACAAAATCCACCGAAGACTTAGGAAGAAAAGGATCAAGCCTTTGCCTCAGGTTTCTTCTATCCCACCTTACAAGTGAAAGCACGTTAATTCTTTGAGGTGGTTATTCCTCTTGATATTTATTGCAAAATAAAATACTGATATGCTTATTGCTTAATTTATTGATTTAAAATTTTACTTATGGGCTTGCTAATTTAGTTCATTATATCACGACCTCCTTTTCTTCCATTTCCCACAAAATCCATCAGCATTTATTACCAGTGACTTTCTTTATCCTTCCATGCTGATCACTAGGTGATCCTTTCCAGCAACTGGGGACCATCATGGGTCTCCAGAAAGCATGGTCATACTTCCTTTACCTTTATAGTTTTAAAAATATTTATGTAATTTTTAGATGTATATGGGCTATATACTTCTGAATACAGTTTTAAGTCATTTTTATCCATTGCTTAAAGACATACTGTTCAGTTTTGCTTGCTTTTGAGCTTTAAAATATCTATAATGTCACACTATATAAGTAGTCTTCTTGGACTTGCTTTCTTGATTCAGTATTATGTTTCCAAGAATGACTGGTGTTGCTACTAAGTTCATTTTAACATTTCTTTTTTCTTTTTTTTAAAGGAGAGAGAGAGAGAGAGAGAGAGAGAGAGAGAGAGAGAGAGAGAGAATCTTTTTGTTTTTTGTAGATGGACACAACACAATGCCTTTATTTTTATGTGGTGCTGAGAATCGAACCCGGGTCCGCCCGTACTAGGTGAACGCTCTACCGCTGAGCCACAATCCCAGCCCATCATTTTAACATTTCTGTGATATTCCATTACTTGTTCATCCCTTCTCCTGCAATCTCCATGGGCATTGGTAGTTTCCTTGGTTTTAAAGTTTTTCTTCTTTTGTAGACAGTGTGGTGACATGTCACTATGAAGACAACAATGTATATGATTAATAATGATAACAAAGATAGTTTCAATGGTTTACAACAAGGAAGAGAAAGAGTGAAAATCATGAATGTCCAACTGTGAATATTCATAGAGAATCTCGCTTCCATGGAAGCTTTGAAATAGCTTTTCCTCTCCTGTAGGTTGCAGGGTAGATATGGCTGAGCCCCAAGCCCAGGGCCTGATTGGAAGGCCCGCAGTGACGCAATGTCAATGAAATGTTCCATTCTACTAGGTCTTTCATACTAAAGCAAGGGTGCTAGTGAGAAAGGAGTAGATGAGGCCATTTGTGCAGACTCACATGAAGCTGAGAAAGTTAAATTCTATTCTGACTTTGTCAGAGGAGCCTTCTCTTGCCCTCCAGGAAATCATCTTTCCTCTGAATGAAAATCTTTCAGTGATTATACCTTAGGCAAGCAGATCCTCATTCTTCTCAGGATCTAGTTCCTCACTGTTTTTTATTGCCCACAGATTCATACATAAGAGTTAAATCCCAACATGATGTAGATTTAAAAAATTTGGACATAGTCTTTGCCCCCAAAAATGTGACCTCTCTAAATATTGTCAGAAGTGTCAAGAACATATACAGGAGAAAATTCCAATGGTCTAATTCAAGGAGGATAAATGGTAAGGCTTGACTGAACTGAGTTCATTGCCTTGAGTGTGCTTATGTGGAATTCTGAATATAATGTGTTGGTTCCAGACCTGTGATATCATTGATGACTTGCTATATCAACTAATCAAAGTCTGGATTTGACAAAAGGTTACTGGTAATGAGGTTGAATTGACAAATATTCCCTGTTGTATGGTACTGGGTCTCAAAATCTAGCATTCAACAGAATCTTAGGGTTCAAGTGATATTGACTTTGCTGATCCTAGAACCACACTTTGAGAATTCAAGATACAAGAGAAGGCATCTGAAAACTAAGGAAGCTGGAATTGTTGGAAGGCTTCTTGTGTATGCAATATTCTCAGCTACCTGCTAACCATACCCTCCACGGGGTCTGGAAGGTTTTCTGTCACCAAGGCATTAAGAAGTGCATTGAGGAAGACACATCATCATTCTTCATAAACTCCCTGATAGCTGTCCTTGGTTAACCATAAGTGATGGGAGAAGATGGTGCAATGGAATTGGGTTCCCTGATATCAGTCACAAAAATGGAATCCTAGAATGACAGCAGTTAGGTAGGTGGTGGCATTGAAGCACAAAGGAAAGATAGAAACACATATCATAATCTGTAAGGACAGAATGATAATTAGAGTTTTTTTTGACCCAGAAAGATCTACAGTGATGGGTAATTGGACACAGGGTCCTTAGAAATAAAATGAATGGACAGCATCTAAACTTGCTTTAATACAGGCAGAAAGATTGCAGCCTTGGTTGGCAGAAACTTGACCTCAGTCACTGTGTTGGAAATGCACGATCTCAACCAGAGTTTCCAGATATAAGCCAGTTTAAAGCCCCAGAGCCTTTGCTGAAGAAGTTCAGTCCTACAGACATGGCCACATGTGTGTGCTGTGAATGTTCCTCAAGGCCTTGCACAAAGGAAATTGACCATGTGAAGCATAAATAAGAAAATGAAAATATTCAGACTTTATGGAGATTATTTGTTAATGTTTCTATTTTTAATACATGAATCAACTTCTGGAGTATCTTTCTGTTTCATTGTTTTATTGGTCTACAGTTATGCCAACACCAAACTATATTAATTTATGTAGCTTTTAATAAATCCTTTTTATAATTTTTTTTAATTTTTTATTGTGGGTTGTTCAAAACATTACAAATTTCTTGACATATCATATTCCACACTTTGATTCAACTGGGTTATGAACTCCCACCTTCACCCCATACACAGATTGCAGAATCACATCAGTTACACATCCATTGATTTACATATTGCCATACTAGTGTCTGTTGTGCTCCGCTGCCTTTCCCATCCTCCACCCTCCC
>NW_025999842.1:17323507-17342988 GCF_001458135.2 Marmota marmota marmota | reverse complement strand
TGGGAGAAGGATCTGCTCTGCCCCTACTCCAGTTGGGGTGACGTGTGTACCACACTGGCAGGCCACTGGGCCTGACCCGCCAGGCTGTCACAGGTCTGTTTACCTTGCAAGCGCGAATGGCGGCTCTGCCCTGCCCCTCCTACCACGCCCATGTACCACTGGGTCGCGAGTCTGCCCACCTTGCAGGTGCAGGTGGCGGCTCCGCTCCGCCCCCTCTCCAATTGGGGTCACGCGGTCACCACGCTGGCGAGCCGCTGGGCCTGCTCCGGGCGCTGGCGGCGGCCCGGCTCCTCTATAATTTATTTTTAAAGAGAGGGAGAGAGAGAATTTTTTAATGTTTATGTATTTTTTTTTAGTTTTCAGCGGACACAACATCTTTGTTTGTATGTGGTGCTGAGGATCGAACCCGGGCCGCACGCATGCCAGGCGAGTGTGCTACTGCTTGAGCCTCATCCCCAGCCCTTGTTAATGTTTCTTAATTCCTGGAGACCCCAAATGCCAGAGTGGTCCACCAATGGAAGGAGGCAGTTATGAAAACCAGATAAAATCATGGCTTAGGAGCATCTCATTTCAAAAGCATATGGGATGACCATGGTATTAATCTGTGTTTATTTTCCCAGTCTTAGGAAGCGTAGTGAAAAACACTGTCAGAAAATGATAGTATCTCCACACTGGTTCTCTGACTTATTAAACAATGTTTAATATTGTAGGATGTACTAAAAACAAGTCTCTAAAAGCATACCATGTAAGAATCCCAACCATCCCAATGCTATTACACTGGGAAGATCATGTAGAAAGAGAACAAGATAAGAGAGAAAAATGCTCAAGGACCCCTGTTTCATTCAGCTTCTGGCCAGTCGACATTCATTTCTAATGTTTTAATAATCTTTGAATAGATATATAACATTGAGAAGTATGTAATATTGTTTGCATGTGTTTTTAATTTACATAAGTATTATTATACTGTTTTTATATTTTTCAGTCTGCAATATGATTTTATATATTTAATACCACTGCATGGTAATTCATTGTATATATCTTTTCTATTTAATTTACCTGTTTACCAAATGATGGAAATCCAGGTAACCTTCAACTATTTGCCACCACAAATAACAATCAACAATCTCATATATGTCTGATCTTATACATGAGTCCATGAAAATTTTTAAGAATGATCTACTGATGGAGAAAGACATAAATTTACATTTTTATTTTGGAATAGTTCTATTGTAAGGAAAGTCTTTTCTGTCAGAAATTTAAGTAAATAGCTCAAGGAAAGTTAATATAAAGGATCCTGTTTTCACACACAGATGTATGTATATATCACATACTAACACATATATAAACACACTAATGAAGTGGCAGAATAAAGCCTGAGGAATCACAGCTGCTGAGTTAATGATCACAATGATGGTATGCACAATACTTCAGATGAGTGAACTTAATTTACTATAACTGTGGTGATATGTTTAAACAAATAAATTTGGGGGGGGGGGATTGAATCCAGGGTGCTTGTCCACTGAGCCACATGCCCAGCAGTTTTTTATATTTTATTTAGAGACACTGTCTTGCTGAGTTGCTAAGGACCTCACTGAGTTGCTCAGGCTGGCTTTGAACTCATGATCCTCCTGCCTCAGCCTTCTGAGCTTCTGGGATTACAGGCCTGCACCATCATGCCTGGCTTCTGAACAAATACATGTTTAATGATTACAGTAGAAATTCTAGTTGACTAAAAAAATTACCCCTTCTCCTCCTGTCTTAGAAGCAGACCCTGGGTTGTGTGTCAACTTGAAAGAACTACATTTCCAGGTCCCCTTGCAAATAAGGGTTACCAGTGAGACATGAGGGAAGAGAGAGTTTACATTTATTTTCATTGCAGTTTCATAAAAATCATCTATTTTCCTACATCTTCTCCAGCTTTGAAGTAATTAATCTTTACTTTTCCATTGTGAAACATAAAAGTATTTTTGAATTGATTTTCCTCCATGTAGTGAGGAGAAATATCTTTTGCATTTTTATTGCTTTTTTCATATTAACTTCAGTAAAACGCGTACTTACATCCTTATTTTACTAGTGTGTGTGTATACATATGGCTACATCTTTTCCCTTTGTATGAGTTTTACATATATTGTGACAGATTGCATTTTTCAAAAATGGCCATGGTAATATTTCTGGATCCACATGCTCCTCTAGAATCTTGCCACTCCCCTTGAACCTATCTCCCTTGGCTTGCCTTGAAGACTGCCAGGAAGCTATTAAGATGAATTACCACTATCCATATTAACCTAGATCAGCTGGCTGATGCAGCGTTGGTGAGGTTTCTCCAATGTAAAGCTCCATTTTTACCATCCCTTTACATACTGTACTCCCTGGAAGGAGTTCATTGTGTGCAGCCCACATATAAGCAGATGGGCAGCAAAGCTCCTGATGGATTTTTCTATTGTGTAAATAGATGGCCAGCCTTTTTATTTTTTTAAGACTTTCTGTTTACTTTCTTAGGGAGTCCTCCTCCATCAAAGCCATAGGAACATTTTCACAAAGTTTATTGTAACATTTCTATAGTTTTTTTTAACTTTAGAATTTTTAGTCCATCTGGAATTCATTTTTACATTGTTATTCATTCCATGTTTAGATTTTTTTAAAGTTTACCTTCTAAGTGGGCCCAATCATTCCAAATAAAGACATCTTTTATTCATCTATTTTGTGAAGTGAGAAGCTTGACATTAATGATTCTTGCACCGTGTGTTCTGAGTCAGAGGTCTACCAGTGGTGGACAAGAGAAAAGAGGCTGGTGAATTACCTACACATGCTTCCCACCTTCCAGGGGACAGCACAGTATAAGCAGTGTAACTTCCGTGCCTTTAGCATAGAGTGACACACACATTAGAGTGTGTCATAAGCACATGTTTTGTTTATAAATGTATAAATCTATGCAGGTGAACTTAGAATAGGATTGTTAATCTTACTATAATACAAATACTAATGATTCATTCATTATTTAATATATTTTATTTCATTTTAAAATTATGCATTTTCCTGAGTTTCTTTGCTTTTGCATTTTTGTATGCACTTCCCCACATGTATATGCGCGCACGCGTGCACACACACACACACACACACACACACTATCTGTCAAAAATCATGTGTAACTAATATGAAGTCCTGAGTTCTGAAATTGAGTCTTGTTTTGTCAAGATGCAATCAGGATATGTTATTAATATTTAAGTTATAAATCTTAAAATGGAGAGTAGTATTATAATGGGAAAGCTTATTACAAATATGATCACATAATCTGTTTTATTATAGAAGTTTTCTTACTTTGCATATTTAATAAACTTCTTTCTCCAAGAATTATTTTCAATTCCCATTTAACAAACACTAAAATTCCTAAACATTCTCTATTTAGTGGGTAAGCTTAAATATATTCTCAATTAAAAAGATATTAGAATTAAAAGTTAAAAGATTAAGGAACAATTTCCATAGGGTTATTAGTTTGCTTTATTCTTGAGTGACAGAAAAACAAAATTTCAAAGGCCAAGTCATTTTCCGGAAATAGAGTTTCCATTTACTATTTTAATTACTCATTCTTCTTTTTCAATTTCTTTTTTTCTCTATATTCTTGGTTTGAGGATGAAGCAAACAAAAAGTCACACAAAGTTATAAGCTGTTAATAACCATGATATCTTCTGCTGAAGTCTATACTAATTGATGCTTTTTAAATAAACTATGTACACATGAAACTGGCTGAAGAGTGCAGCTCCTTATGGGAACAAATTCCCTAGACGGTTGACAATAGCATAGTCTTAGTAAATATATAACCAGTCGTCAGTGGAGGAGCCAAGAACTCGTGCAAGTTGCTTTACAAATACTCAAGGAATTAATTGTTATTTTAACAATGGATCATTTTCAGGACTTATATTACTACCCATAATTTTGTGAATTTCTTAAATACTTAGAAACAGATGCTATTGTAATATCTTTAGAAATGAAAACAGTATACTCCACAGACCTTTTTGTAAACACTTCTAGTTTTATTATGAATTTTTAAAAATATGGGTGCTTTAATCACATGAGTTAATTCTCTATGACATGGGTTTCAAAAGAAGGAGTGAGGAGTGATTTTGTGAGATTTCTATAAATTCCACCACTCAGCCCTCTTCCCTTTGGGGTTCCCTTGCCATTACTAGTATACGCAGGGACTGTGTCAAGTGGGAAACAAGGACTAGGTTCACTTGTTAATGACTAGGAACATAGCTGCTACTTCCAATCAAGACCAGTGAAAACAGAATTAGGTTCCCAGAAAGGAATCTGCTAAGCACTTGAATTTATTATATCTAGGCTGCTGGACCCTGAAACTTCCCATCCAGTAGAGTATAGGGGAATGAGCAGAGGAGGGCATATAGGTTCACCTCAGTAAGCTAAAAGATTACCCAGAACACACAGGAAAAGAACATACAAAGAAATGATTAATGGCTTCTTCCCTTAAGGCAAAATAACCTCATGCATTAGATAATTGTGGCCTAATGATGTTTGATCCATTCAACAAATATTTTCTGTGTTTAACCAGGTATAAAGAAGAAGGCACTTGACCTTTCTTCTAAGAGTTCAAAAACTGAACATCTTTCTCAAATTGTATTCCAAAAATCAAGTGCTCCATGCAGAAGAGATCTGTGGGTGGGAAAGTTGGAAATGCTGTGATATCAACATGAAACAGGTTGCTTTTGGCAGAATTTCTTAGAGCATTTAAAATGTGAATGATATTGTGATTCACCAAAGGGTATAGAAAGTACAACATTTCCTAAACTGAGGAAGTGACTATTCTTTTTGCCTTTCTCCAGCCACAGGAGCCTCCCTGCTGTCCTTTGACTATTCCAGGCTCTCAGCCCAGAGACATTGTTCTCACTGTTTCTCTTTCCTGCAACACTCTCCCCAACAAATATACTTTTCTGATCACTCTGTGATGATTTTATTGTTAAGTTTTCTTCCAACACACTTGATCTTTCTTCTCCACTTCCTCTTGCTTCATAGTAATTATCACTTACTAAATTACCATATATTTCACTCCTTTATTTTGCTTATTGTCTGTCTCTCCCAAGAAAATGGAAGTCTCAGAAGCCAGGAGTTTTGATTGTTTTGTTTACTGCTGGTTTCCAACTGTACTTAAATGATTGGAGCAAGAATTGGTCTAGAGATGTTGCTGTAAATGTAAAAGAGATAATGTGTAATAATATTAAAATCCTAAACTATTATGATAGTATTCTCTTTCATGAGTATTTTAAATTGTACCTGCTCCTTGGTTTTCTGGAGTCTACCTTTTTTTTTTTTTTCGATGGTGCTGGGGATTGAGCCCAGAGCCTTGTACATGCAAGGTAAGCACTCTACCAACTGAATATATCCCCAGCCCAGGAATCTACCTCTTTAATGTTTGTAATTTATGTTAATTTTAAAGAGAAAAATTTACTGTTTCCTTCTAAAACTTGACTCCCCAAGATTCTACTTGTTCATGACGGAGGGGTTGGGGAGGATGAAAAGTAGGTAGACTTGGCTCTAAATTTACTTTTCAAAGCTGATGGGAGCACTAATGCAAAAAGAAAAGATATATGTAATAGAAGAAAAACCCAAGAAGAACTTTTTAAAAAATTATTTATTCATTCTAATTTGTTATACATGATGGCAGAATGCCATTCATTTCATATTACACATATAGAGCACAATTTTTCAAGTCAATGATTGTACACAAAGTATTTTCACACCATTCATGTCTTCATACATGTACTTAGGGTAATGCTGTCTAACTCATTCCACCATCATTCCTACCCCCTTGCCCTCTCCATTCCCCTCCCTCCCCTTTGCACTATCTAAAGTTCCTCCATTCCTCCCATGCTCCCCCTCCATCACCATTATGAGTCAGCATCCTCATATCAAAGAAAACACTCGCCCTTTGGTTTTTGGGATTGGCTTGCCTCACTTAGCATTACATTCTTTTACTCCATCCATTTACCTGCAAATGCCATGACTTATTCTTTTTTAATGCTGAGCAATGTTCCATTGTGTATATATACCAAAGTTTCCCTATTCGTTCATCTACTGAAGGGCATCTGGATTGGTTCCACAATTTAGCTTTTGTGAATTGTGCTTCTATAAACATTGATATGGCTGTGTCCCTGTGGTATGATGTTTTTAAGTCCTTTGGGTATAAACTGAGGAGTGGGATAGCTGGGTCAAATGGTGGTTCCATTCCAAGTTTTCCAAGGAATCTCCATACTGCTTTCCATATTGGCTGCACCAACCAGCAATGTATAAGTGTGCCTTTCCCCCCACATCCTTGCCAACACTTTTTGTTGTTTGTATTTTGATAGCTGCCATTCTGATTGGAGTGAGATGAAATCTTAGAGTAATTTTGATTTGCATTTCTCTAATTGCTAGAGATGTTGAACATTTTTTCATATGTTTGTTAATTTATTGTATATCCTCTTCTGAGAAGTGTCTGTTCAGTTCCTTGGCCCATTTATTGATTGGGATATTTGTTTTTTGGTGGTAAGGTTTTTGAGTGCTTTATATATCCTAGAGATTAGTTTTCTATCTGCTGTGCTTGTGGTAAAGATTTGCTCCCATTCTGTAGGCTCTCTATTCACCTCACTGATTGTTTCTTTTGCTGAGAAGAAGTTTTTTAGTTTGAATCCATCCCATTTATTGATTCTTGGTTTTAATTCTTGAGCTATAGGAGTCTTATTAAGAAAGTTGGGACCTAAACTGACATGATGGAGATTTGGGCATACATTTTCATCCATTAGGTGCAAGGTCTCTGGTTTAATTCCTAGGTCCTTAATCCCCTTTGAGTTGAGTTTCGTGCATGGTGAGCGATAAGGGTTTGATTTCTTTTTGTTGCACATGGATTTCCAGTTTTTCCAGCACCATTTGTTGAAGAGGCTATCTTTTCTCCAATGCATGTTTTTGGCACCTTTGTCTAATATAAGATAACTGTAGTTATGTGGGTTAGACTCTGTGCCCTCTATTCTGTACCATTGGTCTACCAGTCTATTTTGGTGCCAATACCATGCTGTTTTTGTTGCTATTGCTCTGTAGTATAGTTTAAGTTCTGGTATAGTGATGCCACCTGCTTCACTCTTCCTGCTAAGGATTGCTTTAGCTATTCTGGGTCTCTTATTTTTCCAGATGAATTTCATGACTGCTTTTTTTTTATTTCTATAAGGTATGTAATTGGGATTTTGATTGGGATTGCATTGAATCTGTATAGTGCTTTTGGTAGTATGGTCATTTTGACAATGTTAGTTCTGCCTATCCAAGAACAAGGTAGATCTTTCCATCTTCTAAGGTCTTCATTAGCTTCTTTCTTTAGCGTGCTGTAGTGTTCATTGTAGAGGTCTTTCATCTCTTTTGTTAAGTTTATTCCCAAGTAGTTTATTTTATTTTTTTGAGGCTATTGTAAATCGGGTGGTTTTTCTAGTTTCTTTTTCAGCGTATCTGTCACTGATGTACAGAAATGCCTTTGATTTATGGGTGTTGATTTTATATACAGCTACTTTGTTGAACTCATTTGTTAGTTCTAGGATATTTCTGGTGGAATGTTTTGGGTCTTCTAGGTGTAGAATCATATCATCTGCAAATGAGCATTTGAGTTATTCTTTTCCTATCTCTATCCCTTTAATATCTTTCATTTGTCTTATTGCTCTGGCTAGAATTTCAAGAACTATGTTGAATAGAAGTGGTGAGAGAGGACTTCCCTGTCTTCTTCTAGTTTTTAGAAGGAATGCTTTCAATTTTTCTCCATTTATAATGATGTTGGCTTGAGGCTTAGCATAGATAGCCTTTACAATGTTGAGGTATGTTCCTATTATCCCTAGCTTTTCTAGCATTTTGAACATGAAGGTATGCTGTATTTTATCAAACGCTTTCTCATCATGTATTAAAATGATCATATGATTTTTATCTTTGAGTCTACTGATGTGATGAATTACATTTATTGTTTTCTGTATGTTGAACCAACCATGCATCCCTGGGATGAACCCTACTTGATCATAGTGCACTATCTTTTTGATATGTTTTTGTATTCAATTTTCCAAAATTTTATTGAGAAATTTTGCATCTATATTTTTTACAGATATTGGTCTGCAGTTTTCTTTCTTTGATGTGTCTTTGTCTGGTTTTAGAATCAGGTGATATTGGCCTCACAGAATGTGTTTAGAAGTGTTCCCTCTTTTTCTATTTCATGATATAGTTCAAGAAGTATTGGTGTTAGTTCTTCTTTAAAGGTCTTGTAGAACTCAGTTGTGTATCCATCCAGTACCGGGCTTTTCTTGATTAGTAAGCTTCTGATGGCATCCCCAAGAAGAACTTTTTATTTTGACCTTAATGCCACACTTCCTCCACATTATCTCTGTGTTGATATTTCAGAAACCTGCACCCAGTGAACCTGAAAAATCAATCTCTCCTTCCCTTCTTCCCCCCATCTGTTCAATGCTTATTTACATGACTTCAGTTAAATGTAATTTAACTAAGTTGTGTTCATTTATATTGATATTTGTGTGTGTCACAATAATTCTAACTTGTCATAAGACTAACATAAATAAAAAATAAGAAAATAATACATATTTTAGTTTTATTTCCCCTTTAAAAATAAACTTGGCAAAATCTCTAAATATTCTGATGATTGAACTGCATTAAGCTTTAATAGCCATTTGTATTATGGAAGTTTTCAAACATACACCAAGGTAGAGATACCAAATCTATCAAAGTTATGCTATCCTTGGATTAGACTTTTGAATATATGAAAAACAAGTCTTCATTACTAAAATGAATTCTGTTTTCACTACTACATCTAGACTAAGATTCATTAGATTATAATGAACAACAAATTATCTTAAAATTAGTGAGAAATGATAATAACTGGAAGTTAACAGCTAGCAAAGGCTCTGCTTGACACATAGTCCAGAAACGAGGAAGGGGATTCCACATACCATGACAGAAATCAGTGGTCTGAGGAAAAAACAGCAAGTTTTTCCTTTTGTTTTCTCTTTTTGCTCATGTCAAGTTGTTCATTTAATAAAGCCACAAATATTAATATTAGTTGCCAATTGATGATCTGTCTCTTCTATTCTAGGCAATCTACTATTTCCTTAATAAATGTTTCTTTATTCAATGTTCAAAAACCCTACAAGTTAGTTACCCCATTTTACAGATGAAATTTTACAAAATGACAAGTAATTTCCAGGGTTGCACAGAAACTAGAGCACAGGGCTGGGATGCAAACCCAGCTCTGCCTAACTCTTAGCTACATTCTCTTCTTTTCCTTTCCCTCAGCCCCTAGCAATCTGCTGGCCCTAGTGCTGACTCTGTGAGACTCCTGGCAAGACTCTTTACCTTCATGCAGCAGTTGCTGTCATTGCTGTGCCCTACCCCTGGGCAGGTGATACTTCATGCAAGCTAACCACACTTCCAATAGTGAGAACCCAAATCTCTGCCAGAGGGCTCTTTCCAACCCTGGAGCCAGCGGCCAGCTCTGCTCCAGAACAAGTTCTTAACTGCAAAAAGTGAAGATGTATGTGATGAGCTAAAAAAAAAAAATCTATAGTTCTAGTGTACAACAGTAAGTGTAAACCAGAGATCAACTGAGGCCTTCTCACCTCTTATGAGCCAGACAAAAGGAGCTCAACTCACCCCTAAGTTCATTGCAATGGAAGTCCAAAGTCTCATCAAGAATTTTGAGAATTCCTAAAGTACTTAGGCTCTTCAGACACATCTACCTCTCAACCTTCTGTTTCTTTAATTCCTCTAGTCTGTACCCAGTCAACAGGGATCATAATTTCTTTGAATTATCTTAAAGCAAATGAATAGTGAACAAAAACAACTTCTAAAAAGCATTTGTAGCTTGGTTAGACTTTAATGAATTTCTGAAGAGAAGACAAAGTGGGTTGGGAATAAGAGTATCACAAATACTTATGAACGTCTCTCATCACAAATACCATAGAACACCTCTTATCACAATTCTTACAATGTCTTTCAGTATGCTGCCAGCAGAAGTTTCAATGATCTTTCTCCCTCACCTCATTCTCAGGCCCCTTCCCCTCTTTCTTTCTCTTCTCTTGAGCTCTTCACTCCTCTCATTCCTTGTTAGCCCCAGAAGCAATACATTTCTACCCCTGTCTGTGCAATCCAGCCTTTCCCTTTTGGAATGTTTTGGCACAGGTTTCTCATTTCAGCCTTAATGCCTCTCTCACATCAGATGTTCCAAGCAAGGGCATTTTTCTATCTATCTGAGAAGAATTCTGGAGATAGTTATTGAGCTAATTATTCTTTCCCTCTCTCCTAATCCCTCCTCATATTAAGTTAGAAATAACTTTGTATTCCTCTAGTGGGCACTGCTGTTATCTCTTTTACTTTCCAAAACAGGGATTCTAAATTAGTGACTCATTTTTTTTTCTGTTGCATATTCTCTTCTTTCTTGCTCCATGAAACTATCAGCCATAGTCCTCTCTTCCAGGATACTCCTTTCTACTGGTCTGCCTCACTGTAATGATGCCATGCCTCTCTTAAAGTTGTAGATAGCTTCTCACTCTTCTACAGGTAACATGCATGATATGGTACTTCAAAGAGATTTTCCTGAATTGAGAAAATGAAAGAAAAAGAAAATGAAATTCACACCAACTCCCTGTGGCTTTTCTTGGCTGCCTGTGCTACAATCCCCTTATAGCTTTTAATGTTCATATCATTTTCTCATGTCTGTCAAATTCATACTGTCTGGATTTGTTTGCCTGAGCCTAGCAGGAATGAGGCATGGCAGAGACTTATTGGTAAAATATCTATGGAAGATAAAAGGCAGGAAGGAGTAAGTAGAAACAACCTTCAATTATGATGCAGTTCTCACACCTGTGGAAGGATACAGAAAAGGAAGAAGGATCAGGTAAGAAGGATCTTACACTGCTATGATGTTCTAAGGAAACTTTGCCCAGGCCAAGGGATCAATTAAAACCACCCCAAGGAGGCAATCAATCAAGTTAGGTGTTAGAAGAATCCCCCCTGACGTCCAAAGTGAATGTAATGATGGATCTTCAGGGGAGCAGGTTAGGAATGATGTGGGATCCCTGCACCAGGGCAGCTGCATGGTACATTTCTAATGACCACCACATTGGGCATATTCAAACATTTTTATTGGTATACTGATTTATTATCTTTTCTTGTATCTGTGTATTTTACATATCTAACATCAGAAGAAAAGGTTTAGAAATAAATATTATAAGTCAAATAACTGTGTATAAGAAGGAATAAAAATGACTATGAGTAATTTTGAGAATAATTGTTTTCTTTAGGATTAGTATTTTAAAATGGAGGACTTAAAATTGTGACTTCCAGGAAAATCCAGCAAGATTGGAGTTAAAATTCTCTTCAATGCAAATAAATGTTTATCCATTATATATATTTTTTAAATATATGAAATACTGAGATCTTATAGTTTCTAAATAGTCTTTCAAGGTTCTTGAAATAATACTTTTTGTGAGAGCTCATTATAAGTTTTTAAAAATTTAAATGAAGAAAACTGAGTGATTACAAATGGTAAAAATGATACAATTTATTATCATCAGAAATATACCACTTGTGGAAAAAATTATGCTAAAAAACCCTCCTCATTCTTGATGACACAGATATGTTAGTTGTATTTCCTAATAGAAAGTTTTCAAGCTAGCTGCTAGCCATTTTACAACTTTCTAAAAGGGTATGAGATTAAAGAACATCAGAAAAATACGAATTATGTGTCACTAGTGATGGCTCTAAACATGCATTGACCTTAACTTTCTATCAAGAACTGTCTTAAGTGTTACAGATAAATGTTTTATTTAAGCTTTCCAACACATTATTGCTATTCTTACTTTATAGATGATGAAACATCTGAGGATCAAAAAGGTTAAATAACTGCCTAAGGTCCCTCTACCATGGTGGAACTAGAAGTAGAATTTATGATAATGAAATGCCAAAGCATTTACTTAACTGTTCTGCTATCTTCCATGTTTAGTTAAGCCCCTGTTGAACTGGGCTGGCAGTGTGTGAGCTATATATTCTTATGCAGCTATAAAGCAGAATTTCCAAAATTCTTAGTCCTTTGTCAGATATGAAATACCTTCACAAGTTTTACATATTCTCAAAATATCTGCATTTTTATTCACTTAATAGTTTTAAATAACTAATTTAAAAAACCTAGCCTTAGCCTAAGAAGTAATGTCCATGAAATGATGTAATCAATGAGTTGTATTTTCTAATTCATAATAAATTAAATAGACACATTAAAGGTTACTGTCTCCTAACATTTAGTCATGTGCAATCATGGTCCATGTATCAGTGCTGGAGAAACTCCAAAATAAAACATGGACTAAAAGGAGGCTCATTGTGCGCGCGCACAAGTGTATGCGACAGCACAAGCGCACATGTACATGAGCCAACTCAAAGCGGTAGAAAATAGTGTAATCGGGAAGACTGAGGGAAGGGAGAAGGCCAAGAGATCACATCTCTACAAACGTTTGCAAAAATAGAAGCATCCATCCAATTAATCCCTAACACACCTGTAGACTTCACCATGGACATTTCAAGGTAGAGGAAGCCAGAGCCTTCATAAACCGGGTGCAACCCACATGGGAAAGAAATAAAGCATAGAGAGAGTTGGCGAGAGAGCACACCCACTATATAGAGACCAACTGTGTAGAATGGTTGTGGGCTTTCCCCTCTGAGACACTCTTTCAGCCTAATCATAAGCCACCAAGCAAAATTACTGGCAATCACACCTTGTCCTCGGTGTTCAGCATGTTAAAAGATGCCTGAAATGTGAATATTAGCCAAAATATTATAAGAAAGGACAAGAGCTTGTTTCTAAAAATATTTAATATGCAACCAGGGTTAGATCCACATATATCACTGTATTAAATTAACAAAGCCAAGAGAAAGATTTTAATAAAAAGTTAACTTGACATCAAAAAAAGTTCTTTAAAAAAATCTACTTATTGGGCTGGGGATGTGGCTCAAGCAGTAGCGCGCTCGCCTGGCATGTGTGCGGCCTGGGTTCGATCCTCAGCACCACATACAAATAAAGATGTTGTGTCCGCTGAAAACTGAAAAATAAATATTAAAAAATTCTCTCTCTCTCTCTCTTTTAAAAAAATCTACTTATTATGGAACTTTCCATAATAAGGACAAGAGGATAATAATCCTCCGTGAATCCACCTCCCAGCTTCAAAAATTATAAGTCCTTTTCTCATTTATTCCTTCTTTCAATATTTTGTAGGATTTAAAAATTCTTCAGGATGTCTCTCTGATGACACTTTGTCTATATATAACTGATATGTCATCCTAATATTTATTATAATTCCTTTATAGTATCTAATACTTAGTTCATAATCTGGTTTTCCTGGTTGTGTTGAGAGTTTTTCCCACAGGGGGTGTGTTAAAAACAGAACACAAAGTTCACACGTTGCATTTAATTATTATGATTCTTAAATCTGTTTTAGTTTTTAAAATCTGACCCATTTTCATGCCATTGATTTGGTAGAGAAAGCAGGTCATTCTTCTTATGGAATGCTTGACATCTAGATCTGATTGACTGCCTCCTTGGGGTGGTTTTAATTGATCCCTTTTTCTCTGTGTTTCCTGTCAGGTCTAGAGGTTGGATTAGTGCCGCAGCCCGGCTGGCTGGGCAAAATAACCGGGGGGAGTGACGAATAACTTGTGTACGTTGATACAGCAGGAGTGGAAGCCCTTTATTGCAGGACAGGAGCAGTATTTATACATTCCACACAGCTTATCTAATTAGCATAAACTAGATACATCAGTCAACCAATAAGGAATCTCTACACTTAATGGCTCTCTTTTGTTACTTCTCAAACCACTCCCTCTGGCATTTTGCCAGGCACCATCCAGACTTGTTTACGAACTCTAACATTCCCCTGGCAAAATGCCAGGTGTTATTTTGACTTATTTACAGACTCTAACAGATTAGATTCAGATTCAGACAAGAAGACTTCATTGTGGTTCTGGGTACTTTCGATTTTATAATATCATGGTCTAGTTATCAGACTTGAAGTTTTTGGAATTTTTTCCCTTATGTTAGTTGCTATATCTCCCTGCGGAGATTCAAAATTGTACTACCTTTATTTTCTTTCCCCAACTGAAGTCTGAAGACATCTGAATTTACATAGACAAAATAACCGGGCAAAATACCAATGGTTCTGAATTCTGAAACTCTTAAATAAATAGTATTTGAAGGAGGTTTTCCTGCTTCAACACTAAGGGATTGACTGGATAGGGAAAAAAATGAGTAAGTTATAAACACTCAAAATGGATTAATGAGTGTAAAGTTACAAAAAGCACATCACTAATTATTATATTTAGAAGGTACACTGTTAAAAGTCAGGATGAAAATAGCTGAAATTTAATGTGTCATTTGCTAATTATTCAGTTTATAGATTTCCAATGTCATTTCTTTCTAGTTCTTCTGTTCCTTAGGGAGTTTTGATGTCATTTTATTCACTTTTAACATCTACAGAAACTACTGTATGCTGATAACTGACCATAAATTGTGCATGTGGTAAGATACACAAGAAATTATGACTCAGGATTCATCTGTGCTACTAACTGAGATAAACCCTGAGCATTTTGTACCACAGTTGAGTATATTTCAGCGGCAATGTTGAAAATAAAGTAGTTAGAATTCTACTAACCACTTAGCATGCTATCTACGGTTGGTGAAGACATAGAAAAATAAATCATGGAGACCACTGTGCCCACTTTGTATCATCATGCTCCTCAGGTGCTAAATGTGTTCTTCACTGGTTACAAACCAGGGTTCTCAGCCATGACTATACACTGGAATCACTTGGGGAACTCAATCTCACTGATGTTCAGATTCAACCCCCAAACTGAATCAATCTGGGTTTCTGAGCGTAGGCCCCAGACATTGGTATTTTTAAAAAAACCTCTTGATACTCAGGGTTTAACATCTTCAATCTAATCATCATATAAGAAGTATCATTTATGACTCTTACTGTGTATAGAGGACTGTGCTGAAAATCTCTTACACATAAGGAAATTCATGCTTGGAGAGATGTTATTTACTTAATATCTTGCCACAAAGTAGAATATCACACCCGGTCTATTTGGCTTCAGAACCAATGCATTTGAACTTGTTTTGAACATGACACAAAATAAGACATGGAATTTACATCATAACTCAGAATACACATGAAAATAAAATATGAGTATTAATTAACAAATTATATATATGTGTACCAAGGATTGAACCCAGGGACACTTAACTACTGAGCCACATTCCAACCCTTTTTTATATTTTATTTAGAGACAGGGTCTCTAAATTGCTGAGGCTGACTTTGAACTTGCAATTTTCCTGCCTCAGCCTCCTGAGCTGCTGGGATTACAGGTGTGTTCCACCATGCCTGGCCTAACAAATATTTCTTAATCTATTAAGTAGAACACATTCTGATATTTTATTTTAATTGAAACATTAGTGGCTGGAACTGGGGAGTAGCTCAGTGTAGAATACTTGCCTAGTATGCATGAGGTCCTGAGTTGGAACCCCAGCACTGAAAACAAAAACAAAAATGATCAACAACAACAGACAATAATGGTAATATCCTCTAAAATCATTTCATTACTTTGTCTGAAATATTTTTCTAAACCATGACAATCTTGACATGACAGTCTAGGTTTTCTTTATGTTCCAATAAATGTCAGTATCTTTTCCCTTCAATGCCTTCTCACTTTGTTTTATCACTTGGAAAGCCCCCTTCCTTTTATCTCTGCTTTCCCCCCCAAAGGCTATTAAGTTTCCTCCCTGCTAAAAAGTGTTTCCAAGAATACTCAAGTCCATAATGTCTCTTACTCTGATGCCTATTTTTTAAATTATTATTTATTTTTTAGTTGTAGTTGCACACAATACTTTTATTTTATTTATTTTTATGTGGTGCTGAGGATCAAACCCAGGGCCTCACACATGGTAGGGGAGCTCTCTAGCTCTGAGCCACAACCCCAGCCCCTCTCATGTCTACTTCCCCCGCTCCCCAAAGGCTAAGGGAGCTTTTAATTTTTTTGTATGTGGAAAAAGTGGCAAAATGCTTTCGTGTTTTACAATGTTGCCTTAAAACAGATAAGGCTCTCCTTATTACCTTTCAAAAATACATTTAAATTCCAATACCAGTGTGAAGAGTAACACAAAATTGTATACATAACTTATTCACATCAGGTTATCAAATCTAGCTATAAAACATCAAATGACATGAATAAATACCAAACAAACTTGTTATTCCATACAAATCCCAGACTATTGCTACAGATAATCTTAGTTTGGATAACACCAACTTAGTAAAGTGTTTCACCTTAATCTTTACATTTAGCTAAATGTAACTTTTACAGTACAATTTAGAACTCATAGTGTATAGTAACAATAATTACATATGTACATGGGTTAGCTGTACTAGCAAAAATCAAAGGATAGTCTTAAATCTCATATATTTATGAAACAGGGTTCTCATACCTATTTTTAATGTGAGATTTCATCACACATTTTTATACTAAATTATATGGTGTATTGTTATGCTCCGTAGTTGTTTTATGTCTTTGATGGTTATGTCTCCTTGACTAAATTTAATCTCTTTGAGGATAATGACCATATTCTATGTTTTTGCTTCTGTATGCTTCAAGGCAGGCACTCTACAGATGCTAAAGACAGCTCAACACAAGCCAACTTTTGAACTTTCATTCCTTTATTACTGAAGATTCCCTTTAGATTATTCTAAAGCCTCTTGCAGGTTTATGTCTGTTTTATATGATATGTAAGAAATTCTATAAAACTTACAAATTAAGGAAGAAAATATAAAACTCTTTTGATTAGCATCTACAAGAAAGTTTCTTGAGTGGGAGGAAAAAAGTAGAAATTGGCATTTTTTTTGGTAGGCCAAAATATAAATTCTTTTATCCTATCTCTGAAAAGAAGTTATTGAATTGTTTAAATGATTGGACCCTGTGGCACTTAGATACTGACATGAGATTATTTATGGGTCATATTTTTTTTTCAAGTAGAATGAATATAAGGAATTGTTTGTAACAAATTCCTTGTAATAAGGAATTTTTATGTACTCATCTAGTTGAATTGTTTACAATGACATAAGGCCTAACAATGGATTTGGCCTTAGGTTTGGGATGTATGTTGGTGGAGTAATCCTAATTTTTTAAAAATATTTTTTAGTTATTGATGGGCCTTTATTTTATTTATTTGTATGTGGTGCTGAGAATTGAACCCAGTGCCTCACACATGCTAAGCAGGCACCACCACTGTTATCATAATTTAAAGGGAAACATTACCAAATACAAGTATACCTTGCATATTGTTTATTTGCAAGAATGTTTTCAGTATCACTGAGGACCTCCTAGTGGCTCCTGAGGTCAAAGGATATGGTTGGCTGGTTAAATTACTTGCAACTCCGTGACTATTGGTATGCTTGTCATTTCAATCTTTAGACTACTGCTAAAAGGGATAGATAGGTAGTCAGTTGGGTATTGGGGAATGGGGGGCATCTATGGTTTTTATCTACTCAATATTCATTCCCCTTCTTTGCTAATGACACTTTAATTTTCCTTTGGGAAAACCTCTTACTTTCTACTCAGTTTATCTAGTTTGGTTGTATATGGATAATGGGACACTAAGCTATTTCACTTGATGTTCATCTAACATAGGCAAATGACTTCAGTCAGTGTGCATTCCACTTCATGGTTACAATGGTTAGTTTCCAGGAGAGAGATTCTTGGTCTGCTGTCTTGCTGATTGGATCAGTTGCCAAGGCAGTTGGAGGTAAGCCTGGGGCTGTAGATCTTATCTTGCTTAGAGAAAATAGAACAAGTATAATCAAAGCACAGCTAAGATAGGGAGAGAAACTGAACTCTGATAGTCTTTGGGCATCTGGAGGAAAAATAGAAAAGGTGCTGTACTTTTAGGATTTATGAAAATATGAGCCAGTGAATTTCAGCCACTTCTGTTGTAGGTTTTCTTAAGTCAGTTTGAGGTGGGTGCCTGTCACATCCAATTATCCATACTATACAGGCATTTATCATAAAATCAGGATATCTTCAATCTTGCTTACTGTTAACCTCCTTTCCTGTCTTCTGCTTTTATAGAGCCCAGAGTTTACTTCTTCTCTATCTGGTAACAGAAGTTTCTTTCAATTTTGCATATTTTCTTTCTGCCTTCTTCCCTCTATTTCAGCATAAGCACTTCTTCACAGCTATAGGTGGCAGAAGGGGAAGAACTAAGATGTTGAGGTCTAGTTTCAGGCCTGTGATGGCCTGAAAGTGTTTCAGGCCTGTAAGTGTTTTTGTGTGAATTAGAAAATACCATTTCTTCTCAGTCCTGTGCTAGAAGCAGTGCTTTGGAGCCTAGCCTGTACCTTAACCCCAAATAACCTGTCCACTACTCAGAAGACATAGTGAAGAATGCAAATGCATAGTGTTGTACCACACTCTGCTGAGGGCCCACAGTACTAAGAAGCAATGAGGTAGCAAAGCAAGCCAGTGGACAGTGGCAGACCCTCTGCTACTCACACCCTGGGGCTACTGTTGGGTGGTGATAGCTGCTGATATTGTGAGTCCCCTGGATATCCCCACTCTGCTGTGGTCTCAATAGTTATCACAAACGAAGGTACCTGGAAAACCAATATCATGTGTAACTTAATAACTGCATTTCACATGCAGCATCATTTACATCTTAAGGCAGGATCTTTCTGGGGTGACCTCCTGGAGTTCAATTTGGCGATCTTTGCAGCCAGTCTTCCTTCATGGAAGTCAATGGTTCTAGAGATCCAGTTGAAGTTCGCTTAGGAAGTGGTCATTTACTATGGGGTAAAGGAGGGCACTTGGCAAGTCTCTCAGGCAGGGCACACGTCAGCAACACCTTCAAAGATCTGTGTAGGGCCCCCATCTAGTCTTCATTTTCCTGCGCTCCTTCTTAGGTGAAACCCTCATTACAGTGTTTGCAGAGAAGAAAGAATAACCAGGGGGAAAGGTAAGCAGCCTTGGGAAATAAAATTCCACTGGGCAGTCGCAGGCTGGGTTCGCCTACTTTTGGGGAGCGGGGGAAGGGTGGTGCCGCGGTGGGGGCGGGAGTCAAAAACCCTAATAGGAGTGTGCGCAGTTAGGAACAAGGAAAGGTTCCATGAACTGTAGCGGGTTGCAGGCCAGCCGTTGGGGTGGCTCCGCGCGGGGGTCCAAGCACTTGCCATAGCCTTGGTGCCTTTTGCCTAGGAGGGGCGACCAGATGTGGGACACCAGTGAGGCTGGAGGAGAAAGAGCCAAAAAGGGCCAGCGATCAGCCCGGGCACAGCCGGGGCGGTGGCTTCCCAGTATCTCTCCGTCTCTACTAGCATCCTCCCTCTTTACTAGACTCCTTCTCTGTTCTCCTTTCCTCCCTCCCACCC
>NW_025999842.1:17305450-17323388 GCF_001458135.2 Marmota marmota marmota | reverse complement strand
ATAAGAGACAGCACCACCTCCGGGCCAAAAACGGGGCCGGCGCCTTTAAGAGGGAGCTTTGGTTACCCTGGGGGCGGGAACCCCACGGCAGATCGCGAGGCGGAGGCTCCTGTCGGCGATGCTCCTCACTTTCTGCTCCAGCTCCCGCCGCCACCACCGCCTTTACAGCCACCTCCGCCTCCTCATCGTTGTCCTCCTCCTCTGCCTGGAAGCCCTGTTCTCAGCAGCGGAGGAGAGAAGTGCTATGTCAGGAAAGTTCCTGGAGGAACTGGATGAGGCCATGCTCCCCGGGCTCTTCCTGAGGCTCCCGCGCGCTGCCCTTTGTATGAGGTGAGCCTGGGGTCCTCGGCCCCCGGGACAGGTAGCCGCCCGGGGCGGGGCGGGGCGTGCTATGACCCTCCGGGTGGGGACGGTGTGCGGTGTGGCGGAGGGCGCGGGGGAATTGAGGCTGCTGAGACTGAAGTTGTGCCAGAGCAGCTTGGGTTTGCGGTAAGATTTTTGCAGCTGGACTGGAGTCATTGCAGCAGCCAGCGCCACACACAGGGAACTGGCGGGGACACGGTTCCTGCGGGTGCTTGCTCGCCTCCCGAAGCCTCCGAGCCGGGTCCCCTACCGGCCGGAGCAGTTAGGCCTTCTAGGAAGCTGGTGGCTGCAGACCGGCACCCGGTGCCAGCTGCTCCCTGCCGGGCCGCCGGCTCCAGAAGCGAAGTGCTGCGAGCCAAAGGAAGGGGATCGACTCCTCTTGAACTTTTTACAATGTGGTCTCGCCGCTCTTGGCCGAAATTCACCTTGTTTGCCCAGGTGGAAGGCTCCTTGCGAGCTCCAACAGTTCCAAGAGGTTCCCTCTTAGCATGCGGTTAAGCTTGCAGAGGAGCTATGTGTCTTTAGCCTTGGTAGGTTTTCAGCCTCGCCCTGATTTTGCTTCTGACTCCCCTCTTAAAAAAAAAAATTATATTTCTTTTCCTTTTTTCTTAAAGAAAACATATCTTGGAATCTCAGAGTACTTACAAAGCCTTCAAAAACATCTTTAAAAAGAATTTCCCCCCAGGGCTGGCCCAAATTTTCAAAGTGATCCTTTAGTCTTTGATGAAATATTTATATTCAGCCTTGATACTTATGAAATACAGCATATCTGTACTATGATGAAGTTTTTTTTCAGTAAGAGGATGAGGTTTAGCTATATCTTTAAGAATAGGATTTTCTTTGTTTATTGATGAATTCGTTTTTCATTCTTAGATTAAGAAGGATCCAACTAATTTTAGGAGTAACATTTCTAAGAACTGCAAATAAAACCTGATTTTTCTTGCATAATTTGATGTTGTTTCAGACAGTTTTATCCATGGATGAGGTGTGTAATATGAAACCTAATACATAGGTACATTTATTACACAAGGGGGTAAGTTTTCTTTTTCTGTGTTTCTCATGGGTGAAGAAAACCCTATATACTCACACCCTATGCCTCTGGCCACTTCAGTCTGTTCTTGTTTGTCTTTTCCACTCAACAGTGTGTACATCTGATGTCAGCTGCAAATCAGAGGTGCTGATGAAAAGTACCTTTATTTTGTGAAGTACTGCAAAGGTAAAATTTTGTGGCACATTGATTACATCATCCAGATTACTTTGAATAATACAAATGAAATGGGAGAAGTTATTTGAAGAAAAGAGTGTCATGAAGTACTAAAATTTTCAAATATATGCTTTACATGTAATTTTGTTTGTGAAAGACACGTACTACCCAAGTAGAGGATATTGTAGGGAAATATCTTTTTTTTTTTGCAATGGGGAAATTTTGAAAGAAAACATCTTAAAATAACCATTAATATTGTAAAATTTTATATGGGACATAGATTTTTGATTCTGAGTATAATTTTGTCACTTTGCTGTAGAATATACCAGAACTGAAACTTAAAAACAAACAAAATCCCTCAATTTCTCAAACATTTTTCCAAAATTTGCAGCCAACTAAACATTTTTGGAGAAAAATTTGCTTAGAAAAGTCACAGACTTAAAAATCCTAACTCAGTTACTGTTGTACCATTAGGACTTCAGGATAGAAGGTAAGAATTTGCGGTTCAAAGATGGATGTGATTTAATTCCTAGAATTCCTTGATTAATGTGAGTTCCTTGAGATTTCGTATAGGTTTATTTTATTTGGGATGATTGTTTCATGAATGGTTCTTTTTGAAACTACATCTGTGTAAACACATGCAGACACACACACACACACACATACACACATGCATGGACTGATATAGGTCTTATAACTGTACCACACTTACATCTATATTTGTCTGTCTAGCCCAGTGAAAACCATTCAGGGATATGATGATATATATGTACTAAGAACAGCAGGTCTAGTGGCTGGGGTTGTGGCTCAATGGTAGAGTGCTTGCCTTGCATATGTGAAGCACTGGGTTCAATCCTCAGCACCATATTTAAAAATAATAAAAATTAACAAAGTTATAAAAAATAAAGGACTAGCAGGTCTAAAGATGAGAAGCTAAAAATAGTTCTTATTAAGGCTTGTCAACTTTTTAGCATTTTAGTCAATTTATGTTAAAAATACTGTTTTCTAACTTTTCTGGAATTCTTAGAAAGCTTCGGACCAGGAACCATATAATAATAATCTTAAGCATATATTTATCTGTTAAAATGGACTGAATTACTCCACCATAGATGACTGAACTAGGCATTTCTTAAACTTCAATAATTTATTTGTAGTAGAGGAATCTGTAGGAAAAAAATTGCTTCACAGTACAGTGTTTTATTCTTTTAGCACTTCAGAAATGACCTTGAAGGCACTCATTCTCTAAGTCTGGAACTTACAGAGTAGACCTCAAAAGTATAAGAAGCAAATCTTGGGGAAGTTCTGATACTTTTTTTGTTAAACATGACTTAAGTAGCATTTGATTTCAGAGAGTGACCCATTAATGCATTAATGCTTGTATTACATTAATGCTATAATACAATGCTGCAGTCACTGTAAAGAAAACTATCTCATCTTTGGAATATTTCTTAATCACATTTCTTGGTTGAAGCTACTACATTTCAGCAAATGTATGAAAATTAGAAATTAGATGAATAATCCATCTAATTTTGGTTTTTGTCTGAATTTGTTAGGTTTTGCCCCAAAAGTGTTTATATTTGCTATAAATGTCCACTGTAGCAGGTGGCATACCCCTCCCCCATTTTCTTTGCAATTATGACATTCATATTTGTGATGAGGTTTTAGAATTCATATGAAACACAATAAGAAGTTTAAAAGAGTTGACATTACTATGTCTTTAGCTTTCAAAAAAACTAACATTTGAGATGTTTGATTGTGAGCCTGAGATCACAGACTTTCAAGGCTGATGGGATCTTGGTCAATTATAGTTTGTTTCATGGGAATTTTCCGTTTAAGGTCAGATGTGCCCTTAATTTGAACTGTGTGATCCACAAAACAGTGCTTTTGCAACCACAAAATGTGGAGAGAATTCCACATAATTTGCAGTGTGGGAAGCCCAACATGCTTTAGTGTTTAGTTGGCTAAAGGCAGTGTGCCATGCTTGTAAAAAATGGTTTCTGAGGCTGACAGCAAGCTGTTTCAGTCTTTGAGTTTGACACATAGGACAAAATGGCTTTTTACCTCTATGCCAGTAAATATGGGCAGGATTGGTCAAATTAATTTCTGCCCATTTTTGTTTTTTGACAGACAATTTAGAAAGCTCAAGAATGAAACTAGTTTAATATACTGGGATATACATTCATTTTCATTATAAACATAATGAATTAATTTGGATTTTAACATGGCTCTGGGGTCTTGGGCAAATGAGCATACATTTGCACTTAAGAGGGTAAGCAAGTGGTCACCTATTGAAATTAACAGTAACACTATTGTTATTAGTACTTCCTTTGAGTGATAATGCTAAAGAAATTACATTCTCTCAGGCCCAATTTAGATTAACAACATCCCCAGCCAGATACTATTTCAGACACTTGGCATATATATTAATTGATTCTTAGATAATTTTCAGTTGAAACCCTTGTTTGTCATTATAGTCGTTTGCTTTATATACTTTTTTAGGAGTTTTGTCTCAATTGACTTAACTCAGTCTGTACAATTAAAACATTTGAAAACTGTTTTGGACAATGTTTTTTAATGTGGAAACTTCTAATCATCAACCTGGGAAAGGATAGTGCAGAAGGGACATAATTCTATATTATAATTGTTTCCTTCCAAAGAGAGGTGTCCTCACCTCCTCCCAGTTTTTAAAAAACAAAAATAAATATATAGGTAGTTTTTGAGAAAGATCATTCATAGGTTTTTAAAGATGTCTGATGTCTGGATAAGAATAAAGGTTTTCAACTGAAAGTTACCTAAGAACTGGTTAATTTCTGTGCCAGGTATTGGGTTCTGAATCTCTGGCTGAGGGTGCCTGCTGTTAAGTTTTTTCCTCTTATTAGATCCTGGGAGGATATAGACAAAAGGAAGTTTGGGGAGGAGGGACTATTCTAGGCCTAGCACCTATTGCCTTACAGAGGGAAGAATGTTTGCCTAAATATGTATTTGTAATATGATACAGTCTTTTCATCATTTTAACTTATTTTTTCCATTTCCTCTGGGTTGTATGTAAAGCAGTCTATCTGCTTCATTTTGATGAAACCTGCATAAATCATGATGCTATCTAAAATTTTACACTATCCAGAACTAACCAGAGGTCTGTTCTTCAGTTCTCTCAGCTTATTCCCACTCAGTATTTCTTCAAATGCTCTGGCTTCTCTTGCATTATCCAGTTGTTTAATAATGTACGTGTGGGTTTTGGGTTTAAGGCTTCCCATTTTTTAATAAATTGGGTAAATTTGCTCTCATATAAAGGTGTAGTAATGATGTTGGTAACTTCTCATTTTCATTTCTGTATTTTGCATATAGTTGCCATTGTAAGATTTCAAATCTTTGTTCTCAACTCTAACACTTTTTTATTTTTGTGAAAATGACAAATGTTCATTATAGAAAATTTTAAAAATCCAGACAAGAAAAGAAAAAGATTATGTCTACAGATAACTATTGTTATCATTTTTTATAGACACATATATTTATACACACATATGTATATATACACATATATATTTATATTCATATATAGAAAAATAAGTTCTAAAAATGGCACTTTTATATATCATTTTGTAATTTTAACGTAAAGATGAACCACTGCCATTTGCGTCCAGCACAGATGGCTAACTCAAGGTCACTCAGGGAAAATTCCGAAGGTGTTAGAAATAAAACAGACACACAATTTACTTTTAAACCAAGATCCAGGAGGGTTCCTCTGCCCAAACGGGAGAGTGAGGAACTACAGGAGTGGCTGGCGAGAGAGCAAGCACGCTTTGGAGTGGGCTTTTATTAGGGGAATCTAAATTCTTAGGAAATCCCGTCCAATGAAGGTCAAGGGGGACAGGGTTACAAGGACAGGTGAGGTGATTGGATCCCTGGGGATGTGGAGAGACAAGCTCCTGCACAAGACACAGTCGCTGGAACCTTAGAAGACCAGGGCTGTCCAGCAGAGTGACCACCCCGCGGATGCCATACCACTCAGCAGGGGAGTTGGACCCAGTCACGAGCTAGATTGGTTTCCCACAAACCACTTTTCATGTCATGGAATAATGTATAATATTTTGAATAATGAATAATATTGTTCTATGGATATATCATAATTTGTTGGGGATATGCTGTAATATTCCAGGATTTTTTTCCCCCTGTATACAACAGTGATTATCTTATAGCTCATTTTTATACCCGTCTATGATTATTCCACTTGAGTAAAGTCCTAGAGGTAGAATATTTTGGGAGAGATAAAGGGTATTGATGTTTTACATTGACCTTATTCCTGATATAAAATCTATAGACCTACTTATGGTCTTCCTTGGTTATCTTTTGCAGTTTATTATTCTTATTCATATTATTTGCTTAGTGTAATATATTTGAGCCTTTCGTTTAAATCAGATAGGATTTGAACCCAGACCTGACTGATCAGTGCATTATCCAAATGAAAAAATCCTAGATGTTTATGAAGATTTAGCCTCAACCCCAAATCATTCATTAGTTCTCAGTTGTTACTATTAATGGCTATTTCCAACAAAACAGACATAACAGTTGATAGTATGCGATGAAGATGTTTTCCCTTTTTCAATTTAAGTCTCTTTTACTGTATTCCTATGTGATCTCCTCACCACATTTATTGATGCACACTTAATTGCTGTAGTATAATAGATGATTTTTGTTTCCTGTGGAGTTGTCTCTAAAATTTAAAAAGATTTTTTTTTCTTGCCCTGTGTGTGTATAGTTCTGGACTCTTAGCATTTAGAATACATTTGGAAGGCTTAAACACATTATTAACTTTGAGCTCTGTGTGTGTGTATGTGTGTGTGTGTGTGTGTATGTGTGTGTGCGTGCACACACACACACTTGTGCCTGTCTATGCCTGTGTCTATTTTATCCATATGTTTGTATCTTTCTTCATTTCTGTTAAAAATGAAAAAACTTCATCTTAGCCATAAATTACCTTTTTGAAACCACATAGCTATCATTCTGTCTATCATGAAAATATGGTATTTCCAGGAACAGAACTAGAGCTCTAAAATGGACAGAAATTAGCAAGAGGACATATGTTAAAACATAAGGACTGATGGTGAAATATAGAGAGAAATTTTTTTCTTCACTTTTAGAATTGAAGTTATCTTTAGCCACAAGACATGACCCTAAGGAATGCATTCATGTTTGTATATTCCATTTTTATGATCTGACTGTGGAAGGTAAGGTAAAATAAACATAATCCACCTCCAGACTTATTTTCTGAGCCATTTATTCTTTTTTCAGACATTGTGTTCTCCACTCTGGAATAGTCACTTTTTCTCCTTTCTCCAACTCAAGCTTAGGTTCTCTGCTCTTTTACTTCCTGTTGCTTTCTTTTGTTTTAGTCCTTCAAAATGAGCTTTTTGTTTAGTTGAGTGTCATTTCCTTTTTCCTTCAATATCTCAAAGAACTGTATCTTTATATATTGGTATATAAAGATACAGGTATGGATCCATACCAACAGGTATGGATAGATTTAACAGGTAAATTTTCTTTTTTTTATGAGATCTTGTGGAAGTTCATTGTTTATAGGAAAATTCAGGATATCCTATTGAAACTTATTTCACGGCATAAAATATTTTTCTTTTAATAATATTTATGGTGAAGTATGTTTTACATATAAAAGGATGTAAAACATTTTTATAAGTTAAAAAATTAAATATCCATGAACCTATACTAAAGTTAATACAACAGGCCTAGAATCACTCTATTTATTCCTCACCCAGAGGCAACTCTTATTTATTCCGAAAGCTGTGTATTCTTTATTTTTGATTATTTTTGGACTTTACATAAATGGAGTTATCTTCTCTATCTCTCTCTCCACACATACACGTGCTATCACACACTCTTATTCTTGTTTCATTTGTTCAGTGTTATGTTTTTGAACAACATTGATCAATGTTGTTTGTAGCTGTAGTTTGTTTTCATCACTCAGTGTTTTATTGTATGAATTCTACAATTCATCCATTCTTTTGTTAAGGGTTATTTATGATTGTAACTCTTCTTTTACAAGTATAGCATCAAGTTTTCTATTATATTTTTTTAGTCTGTTTTAATCATTGCCACACCTGTGATATGTTCCACTTTTTTCTTCATGATGATACTAATTTGTGTTCTCTTTTCCCTTCATCAGTCTTGAAATATATTTTTAAAATATTTTTAGGGAAGCGACTTTTAGCTTTGCTGATCTTTTCTGTTAAGTGCTTGTTTCTAACTCATTCATTTTTATACTTTTATTTTCTTTCTCCTTGTTTTTATTTTGCCTTTATTAGGATTTCTCAGGTTGGGTGCTTACTTGCTTCATTCAAGGACTTTGAATTTCCCTCAAATCACCACGTTAGTTGCATATTAGAGTTTTTGTTATTGTTATTTCTGAGTTTTGTTATTGTATGTTTCTGAGGATTTTCTGTGATTTGTTTGACCCATGAATTGAGGATGGTGTTTCCTAACTTACTGTTGTTGTTCTTTCTGATTACTAATTTTGTGATATGGTCAGATCTTGTTGTCTGTATGGAACCATTTCTGTGATGTTTGTTGAGTTTAGCTTTATGTGCCACAACAAGTAGTCTCCTTTAATAATGTTACATGTGTAGCTTGAAAGTAACATGTATTCTCTAGTTTCTGGGTGTACTGTTCCACATGTATCTATAATGTGAATATTTTAATTGTGTTTTTTAAATCTTTTTACTTATTGATGTTTTTGTCTGCTTGATTATTAAGAGAGATTTTAATGGATTGTTATGATGTGGATATGTGGTATTCCTCATAAGCTTATCTATGAGACAGTTTTGTCCCTCATGAGCAGAGCTATCTGTTTCCTGATTGCCATGTCCTGAGCTGCTTTCCTATGCCATGTGATTGTGCCATGATGTTCTGCTTTACTTTAGGCCCAGAGATAGGGGGTTGACCATCTGTGGGCAGGGCCCTCTGAAACCATGAGCTCCAAATAAAATTACCCTCTTCTTTGTTGTTCTTGTCAGGTATTTTGGTGTTAGTGGTACAAAAGCTGACTAAAACATGGATTTATCATTTTCATCTTGATAATTAATGTTTTGCTTTCTGAGGCTTGTTGTTAGATGTAAGTTTAGATTTTTAAATATCTGCGTAAATTATAAATTGAACTTTCTATATCTCTAGTAGTGTTTTTTGATTTAAAGTCTTTTTTTTGGGGGGTGGGTGGTTACTGGGGATTGATCTCAGGGGCACTCTTCCACTGAGCCACATCCCCAGCCCTATTTAATATTTTATTTAGAGACAGGGTCTCATTGAGTTTCTTAGTGCCTCTCTTTTGCTGAGGCTGGCTTTGAACTCTTGATCCTTGCCGCTGGGATTATAGGTGTGGGCCACCACACCTGGCTAATTTAAAGTCTTTTGACAGTTATAAAACAATACAGGATTTCCTATAGATCACGAATGCTTGATATATCTTTCTTTTCTCTTTGGCTTTCAAGTTGGATCTATATTGTTATGTTTTTAGATGTGTCTCCTGTAAATAGCACATAGCTGGATCTTTGGTTTTAGCTGAATAATTTAATCTATTTTGAATGAAGACTGATATATTTGGGTTTATTTATTATCATATTACATGTATTTTCTGTTGTGCTTATTCTGCATCTTTTCTTCTGTCCTTTCTTATCTTCTTTGAGTTACATTGTCCTTCTCCTTTTTACTGCTAGTTTTATTTACTTGAGAGCTTAAAGGACTCTATATCTCTTCTGTTAGTGGTTGTTCAGGCAGTTTTACTATGAATACTAATCATTATGTAGTCTACAGTTAATCATAACTTTTGCTTTCTTTAATGGGATTGAAATGTGTCCTCCAAAAGTGTATATTGAAGCCCTAATCTCCAATGTAATTGTATATGGAGATGGGGCCCTTAAGGAGGTAGTTAAGGTTAAACGGGTAGAGGCCTGATCTGATATCTCTGTTGAGGCACAGAGATCTCTCTGTCCCTCTCTGTGTGTACAGAGGAAAGGCCATATGAAGATACGCATGTCAGAGGACACATGTCTACAAGCCAGCAAGAGAGGCCTTACCAGAAACTAATCCTGATGGTTCCTTGGATGTTCAGTCTCTGGAACTGTGAGAAAATAAACTAATGTTGTTTAAACATCGAGACTGTGGTATTTATTTATTTTTGTGTCAGCTCCTCCTCCACTTAAAAAATATGAATTCCTAAGAAGCAGTTTACTCTACGAAACCCAATTTTAACTTACTCATGTTATTACTGGTAAATATTTTATAGTGCTATCTTCTTTCTTCCTTTATAAGTTAGACATTGCTTTTATTATCATACACAGTGCCTATTATATTTAAGCTTCTATTGATACCTCTTTTCACCATTCCTTCCTGTATATCAGGCTTCTTTTGGGGATATTTGTCTTCTACCTGACATGTATCCTTTGCTTTTCCTTTGGAAAGAAAGGGAGAGAAGAGGAAGAGGGAGAGTCGGGGTTGCAGGGAGAGAGATTACAGAAAGAAGGAGATATTTTTGTTTATCATAATACTTTAATTTGCCTGCTTTCTCAAAGAAAGTTACCCTGGATATTAAATTCTGTTTGACAACTAATAGCTCGCAGCACATTAAAAAAATCATTCCCATTGTCTTCTGAATCTTATTATTACTATTAAGAATTAAGTGGTCAAGCCCATTTTGTTTCCCTTGTCAGGGAATCCACATCTTTTTCAAACTCTGATTCCTTCTAAGATCCTTTAAAGATACTCTCTCACTCCGTAAGGATTCTCTTTCTTTTTCTGTTCTGAATTTTCAATTGGATGTCTCTGGGTATGAATTAAATAAATAGTCCTATTAGATTTTACATAGGCTGCATTTGAAGATTAGCATTTTTCAGGAATTCTGGAAACTTCTATGTACCATCCTTTTGAATACTTCTTATTTTATGATCTTCTGGAACTCCAACTGCATGTTTGTAAGATCATCTTTATTTATCACCTTTGTCTCATCTCCATTATCTCTTATATTTAATTACTTTCTCTTGATTGCATTCAGGAAAATTTCTTTTGTTTTAAGTTGCAGTTTATTAATTCACTTTAGCTATGTGCAATATGCCACTTTGTTGATTTAGTTTTGAATATCAGTTATTATGTTTTTCATTTCTAGTACATTATTTGGTAATTTTTCAAATTTGTTTCCTTTTCATAATTTCAGCCATTTATTATTTCATTTTATTTTCTTTGTCTAATAATTTCTGTAATTGAAATCATTTTGTGGGTTTATTTCTTTTTCCCTTGCTCTTAGTCACTCATATTGTTTTGATGTTCTGTGATTTTTTTTTTTTTTTTTTTAGCTGTAAATTGCTTGCTTTTCTTTGTACTTTGTTGTAATTTTTAAAAGTCTGGGTTGAGGGTGAGTTCCTCCAGCAGGGACATATACTTATTTCTGCTATTAGTTTTGGTGCTATATTTGTGTGGGTTGTGTTTGAGATTTTTTTTTTCCTTTTTTTGGTTTCAGGGTTAGCTTATGGTAACAGTTCCTCTGAGAGAATTATTATTTTCCTCATCTCCCTTGCACCAGGATCTAGACTGCAGTTTTCATTTCTGTCCTTGTGAGGCTAGGGGCATTCATTTCTTGTTCAGATTTTACATAGGAAATATGGTTCTTTGATGCCCCTGGTTGTTGAAGTCTTCTGAAATATAATTCTATAATCCCAACTCAAATGATTTATGTTTGACCATGCTAAAGAAACTGTTGTGTTTCTAAGATAATAAACATGTATAAAATTGGTTATCTTTGTTATTCAGGTTAATAAGCAAACCTTATCTAACTACTGTAGCGTGTTTGGTTTTGTGAAGAAACAGCATACAAAATGTAGTAAGATAGGATGGCAAAAAGTTTCCTTTTTTAAAATTCCAGTTTTACAAATTTATCATTTTCCTGTGTTGATAAACCTGAAATTTCTGTATAGGTAAGATATTGATATTAGCATTTCCTCTTAACTAAGACTAAAACTTCATTTTGTCTATAGCCATTTTGCATTTATATTTTGTTCTTTGGGAAGTTAATGCTTCTAAATAACACCTTTTAAACTATTTGGTTTCATTTTCCAACTTGAAAGGCACAGCTAGTCATGTAGCTTTGTATTGCTTCAGGCTCGAACTTTTCCTTTAAACTTCTGGGAATGTTAAAAAGCCACCCATGGTCTGCAGTGCCCTTGTTTATATTCTCAAAATTTAAAGATGCCAATTGCAGGGCTATTCTGAGTGGTTCACTTTTGAAAAGGAGTAATTCTGTACTTATTTCAAATGGCTACATTTTGGTAGACATTTTTAAAAACATTCAGTTTTTTCCTTCCATTTTTCTCATAGCATTGCTGTGGTTTAATGTGTCCCCTAAAGTTCATGGGCTGGAAACTTAAGCTCCAGTGCAGTGTTATTCAGAAGTAGAGTCTTTGAGAGGTGATTAGGTTTTGAGGGCTTTGCTTTCGTGAATGGATTAATATTATTATGGTTAAATTGGTGTTATTTTTGACAGTGTTTGTTATAAAAGCAAGTTTCATCCTCTCTTGCTGACTCCGGTACTTTCTATCTCCCTCCCTGTCTCTTCTATATGTTCTTTCTTGCCTTTCTGCCTTGCGCCATGGGATGACATAGCATGGCCCTGACCAGACGTAGCCCCCTCAGTTTTGGACTTCCAGACTCCAGAACCATAAACCAAGTAAATTTCTCTCCATAAATTAGCCAGTCTTTGGTATTCTATTATAGTAGCTCCATATGTACTAACATAAACTTACTCAGTTTTTTTCCTTTTAATCCAATGTAATATGGTATAGAGTGGGTACAGACTTGGTTGTGATGAGCAGTTAAATAGGAAGAGTTTAAGAACCTCAGCATTTATATCTATCAGAACTCAGTTACTGTAAATCAGTAATAAAAACAGGAACAGTGGTAAAATGAATCTCAATAGTAATGATAATAAGAAGAAACTAAAGTAATTAGCTTGATTACTTTTAGATAGTTATTCCATTCATCAATGATGATTATCCATCACTGGAAAATGAGAAAATTAAGCTTTTACTATTTTGTATGCTCTTTTTAAGAAATAATTTTCCTCTGGCATTCTAAGTTTTAAAGTCGTGTTTTTGTTCTAATTTTTCTCATCTTACATAAAGAAACACCAGAATAGAAATGATCTCTGAAACTCACAAACTGAAACTTAAATGTGGAAAGGTCTTTACTCATATCTAGAAAAAGGTCCTTGTGGTTACATCATTAGTGGTTAGATAGGGGATACTAGTTTCAAAAGCCATTCTACATACAGCATCCATTTAGGTTGTGGCTGTTGTAGGAAAAGGAGTTTTCTTTTTTATCTAATATGAACTTGAGACTTGATTCTTTCACTGATCTCTCCCACAATCTATGTTAAATTCTGTTTTTTTTCCTTGCTCAATTCTAACATAATAAATATTCTGTATATGAGGAGAAATTCACATTTGTTTTATTAGCTATTAGGTGAACTCTACATCTGGGCCATGTTCTTGCAGTGATTATTGCTTTTGTTAAATGTTCATCTAGTGCAGACACACACACACATATACCCACATGTATATTGAGGATACACACACACACACACACACACACACACTAACACACACACAGTCACTCTCTCATAGGCAATTTCTGTCTGTTGTGTATTGACCCGTGAATTCCCTGTGGGTTTTTGGTCTTATCTGTCACATGACAGTTGCATCAGCACTTTGTGAACTGGCAGAGCTTCTGTGATGCTTTCATCTGAGTGGAGGACAGAGGACTAGTGGCAGGTATCACATGAATGGCAATGTCACTTATGACACTATCAGTGGGGAACCTAGTGACATACAAAAGGGTCCTCTGGACCTTTTTCCCCCTTGTGATATTATGAAGCTTTTTGAAAAATTGTTCTTTGGCGTTTAATCAAGCTATTTTATCACCTTGATTTTTTTAAGGTTCAATATGAATATTGCAGATTTTCTTTAAAAAATTTCTTTGGCAAGGTATTTTGAGAGAGAGGTGAGCAGGGTTTATATTGGGAAGTTATATATAGTACTTTGCATTTACAATGACAGATATGTAGCCCTTTTTACTTGGAGTGACCCTTCTCAATTATTTGATGCATAGTAACTTTGAATATTAAAATTTAGAAATAATAGAAATGGGATGGTTTTAGAAGGCAAAGTTATTTTTAGAGTTGAACTCTGCTTTATGACAGGATTTAGTAGAGAGAGTTCTTCAGCTGGTGAGATTCCAAGAAACATTAAATATTCTTGAATTTAAAATTGTTTATTACCAATTCAGTTTTAGGAGACATTTGGTTCAGGACCACATGCATTTTGTAAAATTTTATTTAGTACAATGCAAGACTCCTGCTTTTCATCCTTATTTCTTTCTCTTACTTCCTGTTACCACTCTTTCCCACCCATTCCCCACCAAAAAATAAACTAGAATAAAAAAAACTAACTTGGAAACCAAAACACTCTAATCTTTGGATTCATCTTGCTTGATAGCATACTATCTTAGAGAATGAAATTTAAAGAATGTCACAAAAAATATAGATACACATAAATGATTAATTATGTTTTCTCCTCTTAGAGCATCCTGGGTTTTTCTTCACAGTATATACGTATGGTGTAACACAGTGGTTACTGTGTGTTTGGTGTGAGTCTCCCCACTTGGCTTGTAAGTTACCTAAAATCAGGACATACATCTCTTTTATTCCTCACTGAATGCAGTACTTAGTCAGAGCTGGTTTAGAGCAGGTGCCTAACACAAAATGAGCATCCTATTAGAAATTTTCAAATCCAAAATGCTCAGAAATTCAAAACTTTCTGAGCATCACGAAGCTCCAAAAGTTACAGATTTTGATATATGTCTGACTTCAGGTTTCAAAATATTTCAAAATCTAAAGCCCTTCTGGTCCCAACCATTTTAGATAACATATAGCCTATAATTTTGTTGTTGTTGTTGTTGTTGAAGGGAGGAAATAACTGTAAATAAGTATAGAAGTCAAGTGGAAAAGTATGTCAAAGGTTTATATTGTATATATGGACAGCATAGTAAAAGACTGAGAGTGAGGGCAACGTAGTTAAGAGACAAAGGTTCTCACTGAGTTGCTTAAGTCCTCACCATTGCTGAGGCTGGCTTTGAACTTGCAATTCTCCTGTCTCAGCCTCCTGAGCTGCTAGGAATATAGTCATACGCCACCATGCCTGGCTGTTTCCTTGATTTTATCTATTAAATGCTTAAAATACTAAAACAAAAGTCTTATTGCATAGATTTTTGAACTTGAACTGTTTTAAATATGACCTTTAGATTTTTCAAAGCTTCCCAAGTTAACCAGAATTATTTTGATCATGCAGTAAGTCAGGGTCAAAACAGATTTGCCATTATTTCTGAGGATGAGTCAGCAATGTTGTTCAGCAATCCTATTTTAAAGTGGTGTACAAAAAGCAGACTGATCTTTAGTTTTGTTCTCTCTTGCATTATTTTCTGAAATAATTTCATTATTTTATGAAAAAGATTTAGTAATTTTGTATTTTCCCTTGCATTTGTTATTGGAATTTGCTATGATATTGAATTACATTTATATACCACAGGACCAATGGATCAAGGATCCATCCTTTGATTTTTTTTCAACAAAAGATACATATGTATGTATTTTTATATATTGTATATACAACAGTCAACCCTATATATATATACACACATATGTATCATATCATATATATGGCCGATTCTTGTGTGTATAATATATGACGTTATATATATATATATATATATATATATATATATATATGTTATATATATATATATATATATNGTGTGTGTGTGTGTGTGTGTGTGTGTATATATATATATATAAAACACATATATATATATGTGGCTGCCTGTTGTATATACGATACGAAATTATTTGAGGGGCTATGATGATGTTGAAGGTCCTTTTTTTTTTTTTTGGTTTTAACCAGAGATTGAATCTAGGGGTGCTTAAACACTGACCTACATCCTCAGCCCTTTTTATTTTTTTATTTTGAGGCAGGGTCTCATTAAGTTGCTCAGGCCCTTGCAAAGTTGCTGAGCTGGCGTTGAACTTGTGAATCTCCTGCCTCAGCCTCCTGAGCTGCTGGGATTAACAGGCATGCACCATCATGCCCAGCTGTGAAGGTCTTTTGAGTCTCATCCTATGAGATTTCTATTATACCATGGCAAAAAAAAAAAATTGTGCCCAGTTGATGGGAATGAGGTAGGGTGGTGAGATAGGGAGTGTACCAGACATGTCTGTCATACCAAGAGATTATGCTTGAAGTATCTCAGATAGAGACATTGTCTGCATGTGTGGGAGGAAAGAGATACACATGTGCATCCCACACATTTTAGTAGAAAGCATGTCAAAGAAGAATGTCAAACAACTAGCATGCGCCTGATACGAGGTTGATGCCTGAAGTACATTTGTTGAATTGACTTGTCTGGCACTTTCAGGGATAATCACAATCAGCAACTGAAAATGTTGTTATGAGAAACAAGTAAGCCACACTACAGTTCTATCTGGAGGTACAGGAATACATTAGGCACAGTTGTAGGACATTTCTAGAAAGTCTAGTAAGTCACTTTTCTGAAATAAAGGAGGTTAGAGGAAGAGAAGCATAGGTATCAAATTCACAGTGTAGAATCTTGAAGTGAGAAACAGGTTTCAACTCAGTCTGAGGTGAGGCATCGAAAAGGCATGTTCAAGAAGGAGTAGAATCCTAAATGTGGTTGCAGTTTGGTCTTCTGGAGGATGTGGTTTTCTTCTCTGGCCTAAGTAAAGTGCTAGCTTGTACTTGTTGAGCACTAAATGTTACTCCTTATAATAGCTTCAAGAGCTCAGGCATACTATGATAATCTCCATTTTTTCCTGGTGAGGAATGAGGCACTGGGATTAAGTAACCTGCTCAGGCACTGTGACTACTGCCAAGGTGGCATCTGGAGGAAGTACTTGGACATGCTCAATAGATAGAATTGTGGCCTAATTTTTTATTTCTTCCCAAAATCATTTGTTATGAGATGCAATGGAGAAGACAGTGCTAGTATTTTAAAAGAAACATCAGTGTGAAGGAAAAAGCATTTAGTTTTGATTAGATAGCTAATTTTGAAGTCTTGGAAACATGTGCCAAATTTGTTACTATTAAAGAGAAGTTAAATGTGCAACCCTCATGTAGATAGATAGGCATATGGGATTAGATGGGTTAGAGATTTGCTAAGGGGCAATTTAAGAAAGTAGAGTGGCAAGCTGAGGTGTACCCAGAAATTCAGATTGACTGTAAGGTGAATTTAAACAAAACAAAACAAAACAAAGACTGTTGTGGAATAGCACAAAAATGATAAAAATGAGCAGGTTTTGTTTTTTTTCTTTCTTATAAAATAGCATAGATTCTGACAGGGTATTTGTGGGAACCAAAGAGATGATCTAGAGATTAATATGAAAAGATAGGCACAGATATTTAGATTACTAGATAAATAGTCTTAGGAAATATGGGGTGCTTTTAAAAGTAGTGACTAGATAAACATATTTAAATTTTGTGCTTTGGGGAAAACAAAAATTCTGTTCTTCTCTGTTTGTAACAGACTGATGAAATTACATTTCTTATATAACAGTAACTGTTGCTTAACTGATAAGGTATGTTTCAGTAGTTCCTCCTTGTCATCAGCTTCTAAATCTTTAAATACTGTATTTTGTTCTACCCATGCATCATGGGCATGATGAAGTAAACAGGTGAATGCTTGTTTTGCTTCTTTAATGTCTCTTCTAAGGAATAGAAATTTTTATTTATTTTTTTCAAATATATTTTTAGTTATAAATGGACACAATATCTTTATTTAGTTTGTTTATTTTTATGTGGTACTGAGGATTGAACCCAGGGTCTCTCACGTGCGAGGCAAGTGCTCTTACCACTGAGCCACAACCCCAGCCCCCAAATTTTTATTTTTTAAGAAATGTCATATTCTTTGAAAAGTAATATTAAAATGTATTTTTAGTAATATATTAAAATATTGAAGAAGAAATTTTTCTCTGAATATGAGAAAATTTAAGCACATTTTACAATATTTGGAAAATATAGGAAAGTGAGGAAAAAATGTATCACAATAAATTACTGATCAGAAATATTTGTTAATATTTTGGTATGTTTCTTTCTAATACTTTTTTTTCTTTCTAATACTTTCTAATACTTTTTTAAAATTAAAAAAACTAGTATATATATGTATATATATACATATGTGTGTTTGTACATACACACACACATATACATATATATATATATATATATATATATATATATATATATATATATAGTA
>NW_025999842.1:17246347-17305430 GCF_001458135.2 Marmota marmota marmota | reverse complement strand
CCCCCCCCCCCCATAAGATCATTCATTCCCATTAACAGTTAATACTCCCATCCATGGTCGCAGGTAACCATTAATCTACTTACTGTCTCTATAAACACTTCAAATAAATGGGATTATATAATATGTGATTTCTTGTGACTGATTTTCTTTGCTTAGCATATTTTTGACATCCATCTATAATGTAGCATGTATCAGAAGTTTATTCCTTTTTATTGTTGAACAGTATTCCATTGTATTGATATACTACATTTTGTCTATTCATTCACCAATTAATGGACCAATTTGGGGCTTATTATGAATAATGCTGCTATGATCATTTACGTGCAAGTCTTTATGTGGAGATACATTTTTATTTCTTTTGGGCAAATATCAGGATCCGAACTTCTAGTTTGTATTAGAATTTAATGTTTTAACTTTTTAGAGAAACTGCCAAACTTCTTCAGAGTATTTCTACCATCTTACATTCCTATTGGCAGTGTTAGAAAGTTCATGTTTCTCCATCCCCTTTCAAACATTTATTGTTGTCTATCTTATTTATTATAGAGTTTATAATATTATTTATTATTGTTTAATAATTTTACCAAGTGGCATAATTTTTTTGAAATGTAAAATATATTTCCATTAATTTATTAAAGTGGCTATTTATTATAGCTACTCTAGTGGGTATAGTGTCTCTTTGTGATTTTAATATGCATTTCCCTAATGTGATGATGGTGATGTTGAACATTCATTCATGTGCTTATTAGTCCTTTATATATATATATATATATATATATATATTCTTATTTGCCTATTAACACATTTTATTCATTTTTGATTGGACTATTTTAACATTCTTGAGTTACAAATATTCTTTGTATGGTTTGGATGCAAGTTTTTTATTAAATACGTTTTACAAATACTTCTAATCAATTACTTTTCATTTTCTTAATGCCTTCTGAAACACATAATTTTTGAGTTTCAGTTATGGCCAGTTTACCAATGATTTTTCTTTTATGTTTTGTTGTTTTGTGCCATATATAAATTATTTGCCTGATCCAAGATCTGGAATATTTTATATGTATTTTAACTATATAAATGTTTAAAGAATATTATAAAATATTTCCTTTTGTTTTAGTTCTTTTTTTCTTTATTTTTCAATTAATTTTTTTTTTTTTTTGGCATTGCTGGGGATCCAATCCAAAGACCCTCACATGCTGAGCAAGCACTCTACCATTTAGCTACACCCTCAGCCCATGGGACTTCCATTACAGCAACAGAAAAGTGAATAAGACAATCAGTCAGTCTTTTTGTAGATGCTTGAATTAGCCACAGAGGTACTGCCCTGTGTTACTTTATCGTCCGTTTCTGACCTTTTCATATATTATGTACATGGTTATGACAACCTTAAAAGATGCAGCATTGTTATTCAGCCCCCATTATCTTTGACTCCTCAAATTTGCTTTTTTTTTTTTTTTAAATTTGAATTAACACTTTTACTTCTGGTGAAATCAAATCAAAATCCACTTTCACCAGCTGTGCATCCACCTCTGAAAAGTAAAATTTTTGGAAAGTTTTAATATATCTGTTTTAAATGAGCTTTTGTTAAAGTTTCACATACAGACAGGAAAATGCGCAATTCATAAGGACATAGCTCATTGAAATTTGAATACAAAATGAATACATATGTGTAACTACTACACAGATCAAGAGAAACCATTATAGCATCCCAGGAGCTCATAGAACCTCCCAGAAGTCCCTTCATTCTCATTAATTCTACTCTTCCCCAAAGGTAACTACTAACACTATAAATTAATATTGCCAGTGTTTGAATTTTATGTAAATCAAATATTATATTTATGTGTCTGTGCCTTTTGTGAGATTCATTCATTTGGTGTGTTGCAGTAGTTTGTTCATCTTCATACTATGTCTCATTTCATTATATGAATAGTTCACATAGATTTATCAGATCTACTATTGATAAACATTTCTCCTGTTCCAATATTTGGTTATTTAAAACAGTACTGCTAGGAATATACTTGTACTTGACTTTTGGTGCCCAATGTGTGCACTTTGTTCCATATAGATTTTCTCTGGAGTGAGGTTGGTGTGTTAGAGTAGGCTTGACTACAAAATGACCAGAAGTGGCAAAACACAGTTACCAATTTACACTCCCAAAACAGTATGTAAAAGTTATATTTGTACCACCTCCTCAATATTTTCTACTGTTGTTTAGCACTAAGGTTTAGCCATTCTTTTGGATTCTGTGTCTTTTGAGAATTTTATTTGCATTTCTGAGAACCCTGAGGGAAAACCCCTTTAGGTATAACATGGTTTTTGTTTATTCTCTGGTTATTTGGATATCTTTGTGAGGTTTTTGTTCAGTTTCTTTGCTCATATTTCAACTGAATTGTCTGTCTTTTTTGTATAAATTTACTGATATTTAAAGAGTGTATTTCCAAGGTGTGAGTCCTTTATCAGTTTTGTGGTTGCACTTCTGCCTCTGTCACCTTGCCTTTTCGTTCTTGTAATGATGCATTCTGATCAACTTATCCATCTTTCCTTTATAGCAAGTGCTTTTGACATCCTGTTTGAGTTTTACAAATAAATTCTATTAGGAAACTTAAGATGAAGAAGACACTTAAGCTAATTAGAGGTTAGTGTTTGGTTGTTGTGAGGCCAGTTCAGTTTCTGTCTGTGCCTGTTCCAAGAGTGAAGTCCTTCAGAAGGCGTTGCTGTCTCCTCCCAAGAGTACTGACCCCAGCTTCCAACCCCTTGGGTGGCTCTTGTTCAGCTTCTCACCTCTCAGCTGCCTCTTTTGTCCAACTTTCAAGCTTCTCAGCTACCTTTAAGCCTCTCAGCTGCCACTTTTCAGGCTCATAGCTTCTCAGCTGCCTTGAGAAAACCTCTTAGCTGGCGTTTTAGAATTGGCTCATGACTCGGGGGACAAGTATCATAGATTACAGTGCTACCATACCTTTCCATATTCTTCTCCCTGAGGTCTTGTCCTCTGAAGTTTTGCCCTGCTTTGGAGCTCTTAGATGTCTTCAAAGAGGATTATCAAAACTATTTGGTATACTGGTGGTTCTTGGTGGGAATGTTGGTGTACCACAAACTTGTCTTTCTTTGCCAGAAGAGCAAGTCCCTGGGAATGCTTTTAAGGGTGTTGATATAACTTCCTGGATTACTGTTAGATTGCCCTTCCATTAGTGGAGTATCAATTTACTGGAATTATTTTCATCTTTTAAGCCTTTGAAAATCTGCTAGACAAAAAGTAATACTGTATTTTAATTTTACTTTTTATTCTAGTGATACAGAATACTCTTTCAAATGATGGTTGGTCTTTTGCCTTGTCTATTTATGATTTACCTGTTGAATACATTATTTTTCATGAATTTTTAAGAATTTAAATGTTTAACAGTCAAATAAGAATCCATACATCTGAAGATAAGGAGTTATTACATCAATGGACTTAAAATAATTGCTTTTTCCATTGACCTTAATATAAAGTTTAAAGACTTTTGAAGGCAAGGGTTGTATATCTCTTGTTTTTAAATTTGAATTAATTTATTTTTTTAATTTATTCATGGTATTTGGTGCATGTTATGGTCCATAGTAATGTGAAGCAGACTACATTAGAAAAGTGATAGAGACAAGAGCAGAAAGCCCTTGAAGAATGTTTCCTTATGTCATGCTGTGTTCAGCTATTAATCAAAATAAACAGTTTGCCTACTTATTCATTTATATTATTTCCTTTAGGTCTAAGGTCACAGGGCATCTCATTTTTATTTTTGTTTTATTTTTATTTTTAGATTTATTGAGGTAAAATTGATACACAAAAAAAATTCCTCACGTTATTGGTAGCTTTTAGAAGTATACATCTTGATGGGTTTTGACATATGTGTATACCTGAGATTCTGTCATGACAACTAAGTATATCCATCACCTCCAAACATTTCATTTTGTGTTGATTTGTGTATGTGTGTGTGTGTGTGTGTGTTTAAGCACACTTCACTGGAGACTAGTCTCCTTAACGTATTAAAGTATACAATGTCATATTGTAAACTATTTAAGTATTATATTACACAATAGATCTTTAGAACTTACTCATCTTGTATAACAAATAATTCTCCATTTCTCCCTCCCTCCAGTCCCTGGCAACCACCATTCTATTTTCTGCTTCTTCAATTTGAATTTGACTATTTTAGATCCCTCTTGTAAGTTGGATCAGAGGCATCCCATTTTGAGTCATTATCTTCTTTCTCATATCAGTCCATATTACTGATTTAAGATCACATTCTCCTTTGTAATGTACCACATTCATTGGGAGCTAAGTACCGATTTCATAAATCTCCACAAATGTAAAAAGGGGAGTATATGTTTTGTCTTCCTTGTGTGAAGTTAAATTATTCTCATCTCTGGAAGCATTATCTAAATGCTGAATGGCAACCGTAGCAGCTGCAGTTTAAAGGAGTTTAAGAGTTAGTGTTAGACTGACTTCCGAGTTCTAAAGCATGCCCATACTAAAGCATGCCTATAAGCTTTAGATATAATTTAAAGCATTCTCCATTCACATAATTTATTTTACTATAACCAAGTGTTTGGATTTCCAGAAATCATCCAGATAACTCAAATTTTAGTCAGCATTTTGAAAATAGTGTCTGAGGATGAGGGACAGTGGAATTTTCCTTATGTTAGGCATCTTTGGTTCTTTTAGTTGAGGAAGTATAATTTTACCCATAGAAATGTCCTTGTTTTAGTCACTGTCCTATATTTATTTTTGGTCATTTCATCAACTCTGCATAAAGCACTAAAGTACAGTGTCTACTCTCATGCTGACACAAATCCTCAGGGAATGGTGTTCTGAAGAAAAATGGAAGCCTCTGGGGAAGGCTGCTCTCCAAATAAAACCTTCAAGGTATTAGCCCAGGGGTGTGGACTGGATCTAGGGACAGCATCTTTAACATTGCAAATTGCTATATTAATGAATAAAAGTCCCTTTTTTCTTCTTAGGGTGATGAGAGAGGCAAAAAGCATTTTGAAAAAAGCAGAAACTTTGGAGCCAGCCCTCTCTGGGTTCTAGTTATAGCTCTCCCAGTGCTGGAAGGATGTCACTATCTGAGCCTCCATCTGTGTATCTGGGGAAAAATAGCTTAGTAATAATATATTTCAAGGACTGGGACATAATATTAAGGGTTATGGAAAGGGTAAAATTGCATATTTTATTTTTTCACATATTCTCAAATTAGACTTGTTCCCCCCTTAATGTGATGATAATTCCCAGATCAGAGCCAGGTTATTTGATTTCTAATCCTAGATCTACTATTTACTAGCTGTGTGATCCTGGGCAAGGTACCTAATTGCTTTGTTGCTCAGCTTTTTCATCTATAAGAGGACAGTTATGATGCCTACCTTCTAGAGCTATTAATCATACTGATTTTTGTAGAGTACAGAGTGGTGTCTGGCTAATATGAAAGCACTAAGTACTTGATGAATATAACTAAACACCCAAGGCTGATACGAATTGGTTATTGTTACTAATAAAGGTAATGGGAGTAGAGAGAGGATGAGAGGCAGTGGTTTTGTTTAAGAAATGGTAGACCACTGGTAAGAGAATGTATATGATAGAGTTTTGTTAAGTGAAATTTGGCAACTCTGAAACTGGCACAAATTCACATGACTGCTGTTGCTAAGTAGGAATAGCAGAGTGGTGGAGATTTTCACTTTTAGCTCACTCTTATGAGAAATTGCAGAGAAATGTTTTTACAAGAATGGTATCCATGGTATTCTCCACTGTCAGGAAAAGAGACCAATAAGAAAAGGAATGTGACTTGAATGGAAAATGCTTACATGTAGCACTCAACCAGCACTGATAAATATGAAATGTTTTTCTCATTTAGTTGAAAAGTTGCTAGGTATGTATGTGTGAGCATGTGTACATACACACAAATAATATAATTTCACACATACACATATATATGTATATAATGTTGTATATTTTAGAAATAAAGTTAGCAGTGAATAAGTCTATGGACTATTCCCTGAGTACCATTGAATTTCATATTTGCTTTGAATTAGCATAAATAATACTAGAGCTATCCTTTCTTTGTTGAATTTTTATAATTATCATATCTTACATTCCAGGTAGTGCCAATCTTCAAATAAGATTTCATTTCAATTCAAGTGTAATATGTAGTGGACACATGCAGATGTGCATCTCTCATCCTTATGGCTCACCCTTATGTTAATGAACCATAGCTGCTTCTCTCAGACAAAGATCAAACAACAGAAGACATCTCAAAGATAATGCAAACTTGTCGGTGAGACTCAAGGGTGTGTATGTATCTGTAAGATGAGAAATGAAGTGCTTTTTATGGCAGAGTCATTTTCTGTCCATCCCAGATTTTACACAGAGTTTTTTAAAAAGAGAATAAAAACATATGGGTTCAGTGGTTTCTTAGCGTGAACTTTGAGAGCATTTCTACTACTGAAGATTTTTAAAGTTTGCACTTTATTTTCTGAAGACTTCTTTTGGCCATAGTAGGTATATATATCAGTAAAAATATCTATATCTATGTAGTTATTCTAAGACATACAAAAAAGTTTTACCAAATGTTGCCACCAATACTGTTCCTATTTTATTGGTTTGGTTATGCTTATGTGTCCCCTATAGTTATTAAATGACCACAAGATGGCATGTTATAAATAGTAGAAGGTGTCTGGAAAAAAATATATGTATATATAAATTTAATATCAAAAGTTTCATCCATAAAAAGAAATAGTGATAAACTAGATTTCATCAAAATTAAATGTTTGCTTTGCAAAAGACTCTGTTAAGAGGATGTCAGGGCAAGCTGTAGGCTGGGAAGAACTATTTGCAAACCCCAGTCTGTCACATGATAAAATGTAGATTTAGAAAGAACTCCCCAAACTTAACAGTGATAACAAAGTAATTTGAAAATGGGCAAAAGAGTCAGAGAGAAATTTCACAAAAGAAGATATGTAAATGGTAAATAAGCCATGAAAAGATGTTCAATATCATTAACCATTAGGGAAATGCAAACTGAAACCTAATGAAGTTTTGTTTTTGTTTTGTGGTACTAGGATTAATCCCAGGGTCCCTTTGCTACTGAGCTGCATCCCCAGCCCTTTTTATTTTTTTTTATTTTGAGAAAGGGTCTCACTAAGTTGCCCAGGCTGTTCTTGCACATGATCCTTCTGCCTCAGCCTCTTGCGTTTCTGGGATTACAAGCATACACCTCTAGGCCAGGCCCTGATGAGTTCTTACTGCTCATCTGCCATGATGACTAAAATTAAAAAACAGGCAATGCTAAATGCTAGTGAGAACATGGAGAAACTGAATCGCACATACAATGTAAAGTAGTACAGCTATTCTGGAAAACAGTTTGGCAGTTTCTAATAAAATTAAACATGCAGTTACCTAATGATCCAGCAATTGAATTCTTAGGCATTTATCCAGAGAAAAGAAAACTTATAATTACACCAAAATTCATATATAGATGTTCACAGAAGCTTTGTATATTGTTTACAAAAGCTGGAAACAATGTCTCCCAGTGGGCAAATGGTTAAAAAGTTGTTGATCTATGTATTATTATTCAGCAAGAAATAGGAACAACTACTGATGCATAAAACAGCTTGATTGAATCTCAACAGAATTATGCTGAGTAAAAATGTCAATCCCAAAAGATTACATACTGTATGATCATATTAAATTCTTAAAATGATAGAATTATAGACTCAGATAATAGATTATATCCATGGTTGCCAAGGGACAAGGGTTATGGGGGAGTAGGATGGAAGGGTGTGTGTCCTTAAAAGGGCAACAAGTGTGATCCTTGCAGTATAGAACTGTGTCTGGACTGTCCATTGTCAGTATCTTGGTTGTGATATTTTGTATAGTTTAGTAAGACTCTTGGGGGAAATTGGATAAAGATATGAATATTATTTCTTACAACTGCATGTGAATCTACAATTATCACAAAACAAAAGGTTTAAAAATACATATTACTTGGTTTGCCTCTCAGATTCTAATATATAGATGTCATTCTAAACTATGGAGACAATATATTTAAGTTGGATCAAAAATATTCCATAACTGATTTAAACTCAATTTACTATGTTCACCTGTAAATTGGTTATTTATGAAGAATCAGTTCATAAGAAAACATGATATAAAGGTTATTTGTATTTCCCCAGTATTTTCTGAACCTAAGAACAAGTGAGAAAGTGAACAAATCAATGAGAAAATATTTTTTATACTTTCCTTGAATTTCTCCAATATCTTAGCATTGGTATACATATTCAAACACGATTGCAGAGCACAGGTATGACCAACTCCATTTCTATAGCTGGACTCTCATTATTACTGACGACAGTGCTTCCCAACTTACTGGCAAGTTGAAACAAGTCATAGCCTTTTACTTTTCCTTAGGTTAGAATAGCATTGAATTTGTAAGTAGAGCTATAGAGGTTTGACAGCTGAAAACAACTTAGCCAGAGACCCTCCTAACTCAGTTCTGCTCAGTGTTAGCTGAGTCACTCACTCAGCTATAAAGAATATTCTTATACAGTTAGGGTTTAATGTATTGTAATTTCCTTAAGGCATGGTTTTATTCTTTCTTTCAAACACATTGAAAATATTCCTTTGAGTCAAGTTAATTATTTTTACTTTCTCATAAAAATGTAAAAGCAGCTGGGCATGGTTGTTCATACCTGTAATCCCAGAGACTGGGGAGGCTGAGGCAGGAAGATTGCAAGTTCAAGGCAAGCCTGGGCAGCTTAGGATACTCTGTCTCAAAATTAAAAAAATAAAAATAAAAAGGGCTGGGGATGTGGTTCAGTAACAGAACACCCTGGGTTTAATCCTTAGTACTACAAAATACATATATACATCTACAAAAGCACATGAAACATGTTTGGAAAAAAAAAGGAAAATAACACATGCCAACCATCATTAATACCCTACTTTCAACATTGTTTCTCTTCAGTCTGTACCTGTGTGTGTGTTTGTGTGTATGGTGTATTTACAGTAGGCAGGGTGTGGTGGCACAAGTTGCTGAGGCAACTTAGGGAACTGAGGAACTCCTGCGTTCAATCCCCTGTACTGCCAAAAAAAAAAAAAAAAAAAGTTGCAGTGTATGTAGTGTATGTGTAGCATTTTATACCATTTTATGATCTAACATTATGTTTGTTTTAATCAGCTTTTTCACTGCTGTGACCAAAAGAGCTGATAAGAACAATTTTAGGAGGAAAAGTTTATTTGGGTCTCAGCCCATTGACAGCTGGCCCCATTCCTCCTGGGCATTCCCCCAGGGATCCACGTCCTCCAGCCAAATCCTACCTGCCTACTGTTAGAATCCAGTTAATCCCTATCAATGGATAAACACACTGGTTAGATAAAGACTCATATTTACAGAATATTTTTAATTTAAAGGAATCCCAGAATGCTGGGCTTTTAAAAAGCATCAGTTACCACCTGGCCTTACTTATAGACCTACGCAACTTTCTAACTGGTGCCTTATCCCTGGGTAGATAATGTCACCACAACATAGTGCTAACCAGGAGGGGTACATAGAGTGCACTTGGAGCAGAGAGAGGGTACTTCCTCCAAGATGAAGCATTGAGAAGGATTCCTGGAGAGAGTGACGTGTTAAAGAAGATGTAAGGGTGACCTAACATAGAAGTATGGAAGGCTCTCTAAAGAGGGGCCAGCAGGTATCATGGCCAATCCCCACACTAGTCACTGCATGGAGATGGAGCCCTTGTTCACATGAGTACCTCCATGGCCCAGGGGCCCTATTCTTCCTAGATGATGGGAGAATGGGTGCTAGTAACAAACATTAAAACAGGTGAGCATGTTGTAATCTGGGAAAGAAAAGAGGGGGGAGGCATTTCCCAACCACATGTACATTCTTCATATTTTCTGATATGTTTTTTAGGTGATCATTCTTCCACACCCCTCAGTTCTGAATTCTTGTCAATTATAAGTATGTTGGATCGCTTAGTTGATGAAGATTTTATATATATGTGTGTACACATACCACCATTGCTGTAGTTGATGAGAATCTATGAATGTGTTAATAAGATTCGGATTGTGATTTACAAAAAAAAAAAAATTTCACTGGTATAGTTTGATAGATGTATTTAAACAAGGAGGGTAAGGCTTCCCTTAATGAAGCAAGACCATTTTGGAGACTTTTACCTAGGGACATAGTCTTAGCAGTAAGATGGAGGAAAAACAGTTAAAGAATTTCTTTAGAGGTAAAATTCACAATACTGAGTCACTGGTTTTGTGTGCTGGTAGAAGGGTGAGTGCCATTTTGTGGGAGTGAGTGAGTTTGCACTCCTGTGGCACTGGATTGGTAACCTATGAGTTTGTGTTTAGTCTCTCTCTTTCATGGGCCTGCTTGCCTTTCCACTTTCCACCATGAGTTGAAGCCCCTTGCTTGAACCATGTCCTTGAACTTCCTAGCTTCCTGGGGCATACACAGCTTAGAGTGGCTACTCCAGAACTGGGAGCCAACATAAGCCAGTTTCCTTTATAGATCACTCTGTCCGGAGTATTCTGTGACAGCAATGGAAAATAAATTAAGATGATAGAAGGAGATATTCAAGTTTTAAAAGAGCAGTTAGAGATGCAGACTGGCTTAAAATTTGTCTTAAGATTTAGAACTCATTATCTCATAAAACTTGATATTTCCTACCATGTGTTGAATTTGCAGTCAAACACCATCATGAGAAATGTCAATGGTTGTGAGTAATGGTCTGTGAATTATTAAAAGCTGATGAAATGAAATAAGCTGCTTTTTGGCTAGTAATAGTTTGAGGCAGGAAAAGATCCTCAGCAGAACAATGACTTAGTAAATAAATGTGAGCCACAGAATAAGACATAGAAATAGACAACAAAGGGAATGTGAGCAAAACTCATCACCCAGGGAACACTTTTTTTTGTTTGCTTTGCATTTCTAGAAAGGTTTCAGGTTAATCTTGTATTAGCCACTTAAAAAGTACATTTTACTAGTTTTTAATTATAATTAGTTTACTTTTCTATTAAATGCTGACCTTTCTTCCCACTTGAGTTTCAGTTTTAATTGCCATCAGAAGTCACTTAGGATATTCTCCTTTGAAACAGCGCTTGCTAACATTTAATTTCCTCTTAGTATTTGTTGGAATGACTAACATGAATGCAAATAAATCATCTTGCTTAATAATTTAATTTTTAAAATGTCCATGGAAAAACTGAATGTTCCTTTGAACTATTAGTTAGAAATTTTTTTCTCTTTTGTGACTGAAATTAGAAATATATTAGGAATGAAACTGTGTAATAGACTATTGTCTATGTAGTTCATGTTGAAAATATGCACAGAGCATTTTTTCCCATAAGATTTATTTAGCACAGGTTTCAAGTTGAATATACCTTAGAAATCAGTGAAAATCTGACACAATAAAGATTTTATTTTTATTAAAAACAAACAAATACAAAAACGATAAGGGCTGGAGGATAGCTCAGTGGCAGAACATGTGCTTAGCATGTGCAAGGCCCTGGGTTCAATCTCCAGCATCAAAGATAAAGTAATTAATTAAATAAATTAAATAACTTTAAACCAACCCTCCTCTACCCCATCCCACTCTACTATATCATTGCACATTATTTTTTTGATTAGTTTATTGAAAACTTCCTTTTGCTGTACTTATGGATAAGTGAAGGAATAACAGAATTCAACTGAAAAAATTGTGGATATTACTTTAGCAACGTAAATATATTTGTTAGCTATTTTTTTTAAATTGTAAAACAAGATGCCCAATGAAAGTGATTGCTTTTGATTTTAATGAAATAAAGATGAAATTTGAGCTGCTGCTTTATTTCCAGAATTCAGAATACTTGCAGTATATTTGCTTCTCTCCTGTGTCCTTTGCTGACCTTTCCCTCTTGCTAATTATAATCTTTAGACATGGTAAGGGTCTGATGTAGGCAATGAATAGGGATTTAGGTATGATTTATCTTCTTTCTTCTCTGTTAGTTTTCTGGTTACTTTCATTCTTGAATCAGAGGAAAGATGGTGACAGAGGGAGTAAGCCTTGAGGGCTAAGTAAAATAACTCGTGGCTAAGAGTGGCAGATAATAGAGGAGGACAATCGTGTGACAATTCTTCTTCTCCTGGCCTCTGGCCAGGAATGAGAGATGCTCCCTAAGCTTAGATAAGAACTCTCCTTTCTCTTAGGTTTCTACTGTGTTCAACACAAAAGTGGAGAGTTTGAGTAAAGACAGTATTTCAAATCTCCTGTTTTATTCTACTACAGTAATGAATCTCCTGTACACTTGGGAGCTATTCTTATAGTCCTCTTCTGGTCTTTATAAGCAGTCCACTATGTGTTCATTTTGCTTATTGAAGGGCAGAAGAATTAGAGAGAAGCATTTGTTTCAAGGTGGTGCTGCTGGATCCTTTCCAGCAGCTGGGATAAAGGCCAGACTTCAGAACGTGTTCAATGAACACGTTGGTTTAGAGATGTTGTGCTGGGACTGGAGAAGGTAACAGACAGAGGTCTTTACTGGGAGCCCTGAGAAACTTGAGCCCACGTTTTTTGCTTGAACTGTTATAGAGAAGATCTTCAGTCTCTGGTTTGCTTCTCACTCTGGTCTCAATGGTTGAAGGGAGGGTGATACAAATACATGGTTGCTGATTGCATTTTAACTATGTTTAGAGTGCATAGCTGTTTTTTTTTTAGTGTATAACTTTATAATAGGGTTGATAGGTTACAAATAAGATGGATTGTGGCCTATATCCTAGAGGAATTTCACACAGGAAACAAGAAAAGTGTGACAGAGTAATACAGATCAGCATTGGTTTAATTTGAAAGAAAATCTACAAAACCAGAAATAAATATGGAAAACATATTTTGCTTCCCTAGTTTGATATCAGGAAAAAAATCTTTTTTGTCAATTTGGTGAATATTTTGCTGTTTATGTACATATGCATATATGAATGCATGCATACACACATTATAAATGCACATGTACATATACAACAATGGATCATATGTTATGTCATTCTTCAAGTAAATGTTATTCACTTAGTGTATGATGTACATTTCCTGCTATCAGTTCTGTAGATTATCCTATTCGTGATAGCTGCATGGCATTCCTACTATGCCCTTACAACAACAATTTATTTAACTTTTATCTCATTGATGAACATTTAAAGGAGGTTTAGTTTTTTTACTATGAACTCATGCTGTGGACAACATCCTTATCTAATTGTGCCATTGTTTGTGTAGTATAAAATTCTAGACAATATTTAAATTGTTTTTTAATGTTGAAGAAAAGTATTGCCTGGTTATCCTTCAAAAAGTTGCACCAGTTTTAGGTACACCATTTATTTACAGTAAAGATATTAATTGCAAAAATAGTAGAAATGCTATACAAGATTTTAGCTATTATGTTTTATTTTGATAGCACTTTGTAGTTTGTAATCTACTTTAATTATCTCAGCCATCTTATGGTGTGGTTTCATATCTGTATTTTTTATAAATTTATTTTTAAATTTGTTCTGATTAGTTATAAATGACAGTAGAATGCATTTTGACACATTGTACACAGATGGAGCACAGCTTCTCATTCCTCTGCATTTTTGAGATGAAGACATTTGAAAAATCAGAGAAGTTTATTGTCTTGCCTGAATATTTCAGTAACTAAATAGAAGGGCCACAATTTTGACTAACATTTTTTCTCTAAAGTGCTTTTGAAATCCTTATAGTAAGATGAAGTTAGGAAGGACTTGAAGTCTTTCCTAACTTTAGGAAATATCACCATTCTTAGGTGATATTTTCTTAGCATTTGTGTAATTTGATAGGTTTTAAATATTAGTGGGTTACGATGGGTTTGAAAGGAAGAGAAAAATACAGGAAATGATTCAAATCAAACTACGTATAAAGAGAACATATCTATGGAGCCATGAAAGGATTTTAAAAAAAATTTACACACACACACGCACGCACACACACACAGGCAACCTGATGAATTTTAACATCTAGGTAGACTTTTACATAATGACTTTATTTCTAAGGGTATGGTCTATAGTGTAATGCTCCCATCCCTTTTGTAAGAATGTCAGCCTGAGCCATGGTAGAGAAAACAGGCAGTGAGACTCTGCATTTAGCTTGTACTCTTAGGATGTAGGCCACAATCCATCTTATTTGTACCACTTGGCCATCTAAACTGCCAAGAGAAGGCTAGCAAGGTTCTCCTAGAGGGGACAGAGATGCAGGCAAAGTCAGTATACTCCAACATGTATGTGGATCTAAGGGTGGTCTCATATCTCAGACTGGAAATGGAGTTTGATTTCAAAAACTTCAAGGCTCAGAATAAGATTATGCAGCAAAAAGGAAAAGTGGGGAGCAAAGGGGGAAAGAAGAGAAAGGAGGAGAGGAAAAGCATCTTAAAGAAATGGAGACAGGGAAGAGGTGAGGGAAAAGGTCCTGTTTAGTTGACTGGGGTTCAGGGCAGCTGTCCCACTTTTTGCTCCTACTCTCTGCATTCCCAGTTTTGACTGAGGACAGCCTCGCAGAGTTTTATGGAATTCCTGAGCACTTGGACATGCGAAATGCTTCTCTGAAAAACAGCTGGCCTTTATATTACCTATCACCACGGTATCAGGAAATCTTTTGGGGGCACTGAAACAATTGGCATTAAAATCTTTCCTTTTACTTATTAAATACTTTTATTAGGATTTTAGAATTTCCCTTTCTTAATTTGTTTCATATGAGGTTATGCTTAAAAGGTGGTCATTCTGATTATAGAGACCACATGTGTAAACTAATTTTATTACTTTGGAACTTAATTGTATTTGTACCACATAATATTGGTGACATCTACACTGGGAATCACTAAGCCTATTAAACACTGTTAAGATTCTTTTAAAATTGAATCTCATTTTTGGAAACACAAAGTATTTGAATTTCCTGTACATATTTAGATTCCATATGTCATAGATTTCTTGGCAGACCTAGACATTTGTAATCAAGACATCAAGCCCAGCATTTAGATGAATGTCTTCATTAAAATACAGACAGAATCTTGATTCATTTCTCAATCAAATACATTTCTAAATCTATTGTAGCTAGTTTTTAAATTTAATAATATGTCTTTGAAAATATATAAGTGATGTAAATGAAAAAACACTAGGTGTTATATTTTTCTTGTACTTGTAACATTTCTGCACATTATTCTCAGTATTACCAGTATAGAGCCATTCGTCAAGAGCAGAGTTCCTGGGTTTAAATCTCAGTTTTACCCATTATTAGTTGTATGACCTTAGGTAAGTTACTTGACCTCCCTATGGGACAGTTTTCTCTTCCTTATAATACTGATTATAAAAATAACAATAATATCTAAGAGTTTCTGTGAAATTTTAAATAACTAACAAACTCAAAGAGCTTAAGACAATTTTTGACATTATATTTCTAACCAAACTCAGGAGAAAAGAGGTCATTCTCTAAGAATAAACATTGTACTAAATCTCTTGCTATGTCTGTTCCTTTATGCTTCTCGATACTGAGAATTCTAAATGCTTTGTTTTTGAGTTCTTGCTCTTTATTCCAAAAGTGTAATTGCGGTGAGTATGAGCTTCCTGACTATTTTCTTCTGATATACACAGGATATTGTGTGAAATGAAGGAGGCACAGGATATTAAACATGATGACGTTATGCTTGATGGTTTAATTTGCAAAAATACCCAGGATATGGGTGTATTCTAATAAGAGGAAAGTCTCCAATAATGGAAGTAATCCTTATAATCAGCAAGCTACCAGATGCCTGACTAGTGTTTCCAGGACATAATGCCATATCTAATAAGTTGAACTTTGTTTCTTATGTTGCTAGATTGAGTACTTAATGACTGTGGCCAGATTGGATTTGGTGAGAAGTCCATGTTGCTGAGCCCATATATAACATATTTCCCTTCTGCCATGGCCATATTGTTCATGAGCCCTTTGGTGAAGAACAGGGGTGACTAAAGAAGGAGATTGATTAAGCTCCATAAATTTAGTCATCTACCTGATAATTAAGTCCTTTTCTCTGAGATTATTATTTAAATGACCAGTCAGCCAAAACACGAGTCACCATTCATAAATGATTGTACCTACGCACCTCTGATGTATCTCCTTTAAAAAATGAACAACCAGGTATATTGGTCAAAGTGTTGCCTGGTTGGAGCGTTTCCCTTTGTATGTCCTTTAGGGCTCCCAAGGAGAACCCTCATGCTATCACTCTTTACTTTTGAGTGGCAAGCATATTGTATAACACCATTTTTAAATCAGACCCGAATTTTTCTTCTTTAGTTAACTGGTCATAAGAAACCTCTCAGTGATGCTACAGGTTAAGTTTAAAGAGAGGATCAATGTATTAAGAATAGGAGTTATGAAAATCTGAGCCACTTGCTTAGATTTGCCAGTGTGCCCATAGGATTTGCCAGGCATGATTTCACATATACAACCTCCACTTAAGGTTTAATGTCCTGTGCACTCATTATATTATTATTATTATTATTATTATTATTATTATTATTATTATTATGTATCAGGGATTGAACTCAGGGGCACTTGATCACTGAGCCACATCCTCAGCCTATTTTGTATTTTATTTAGAGACAGGGTCTCACTGAGTTGCTTAGTGCCTTGCTTTTGTTGAAGCTGGCTTTGAACTCAGGATCATCCTCCCTCAGCCTCCCCAGCTGCTGGGATTACAGGCGAGCGCCACTGTGTTGGATGTACTCTTAATTTTTATGGCTTTGGAGGTCAAGCAAAATCAAGTTCAAATGGAGTGCTCATCTTGCATAGTTTTGTTCCAAAAATCTAAATGTCTGTGCTGTGATTCAGCTGTAGGGTGTCTATCAGGTACCATATATTATCCCTGACTGCCACAGACAATTAAAACACCAGTGAATCTGTTGAATTATACAGACCAAGTGAAAGAATAGCTTTCATAGCAGTCTGGACCTATTTCTGAATCTTATTCAAACCTGGAAGCTTTTCAAGTTACTTGATAAATGGGTCAGAATAATGTCAAAATGAGGTGTATATTGCCTCAAGGGGGGAAAAAAGCACATACTAGATTCTATGCCTCTTTTTGTAGTAATAGGAAGAGGGAGATAACATTTTGTAAGAGATAGCCTGACATTATTAAATCCATAGAATATTTACAAAAATCAAGTGCCTCTGAATTTTTGAAGGAATTTCTCTACCCTCTGACACACATATATAGGGAAGTTACTACTTACTGTTGAGTCAGCATATGATTGGATAGCGTGGCAGTGTATGGAATGGAGTGGCAATCAAGGTCCCTATGGGCTATATTATGTCTGTGTTGGAGAGTTGGTAGAGTCCTAGTAGGATAGTAGGAAGCAAAATCCTTCAGGTAGTCTTTGCTAACAAATATAAAGAAAAAAACAGAACTTGATAGATCAATAGTTGTGTGCCAGATGCCAGAGAATATGTTGATTTGCTCCAACAATGAAACCACATCTGGTACCCAAATATGTCCATTTTTTTGCATGATCAATTAGGCAAATTGAATGGAGATGTGGTTGGCAAGATCTTCATCTTTCAAGTCCTCAATGGTGATCCTAATCTCTTCTATCCCTAAAGGAATGAAATAGTGCTTTTGGTTGTTATTTTCATAGGTAGAGGTAGTTCCAGAGGTTTGCATTTGACCATTACACCATTATAGCCTTACTCCAGATTAAGAAGCCAGTGAGAGAATCTGCTGACTATGTCTGTACCAACTCTATATTTCAAAACTGGGAAAAATAACCATGGCATGAATTCTGGGATGACTGGGAGTTGGTCCTGAGCCCATCATCCATAAATCATAAATCATGTGATTTCTTTAAACACCTGCTCAGGATGGTGAAACACAGTACCACAGTACACTCCAGGAATGAGTGTTAGTTCAGAGTCATATTAAGCAATCCCACAAAATTCTGAATGTTTTCTCTTTCTCCAATGTGCATTCACCCTGGTAATTGACTGCAGGTGTTTTGAGGGAAGACTGAGAGGAAGATTTATAGTTTAAATATTTGGCTGTTTCATACATGAATACATGACCAGTTAACTCCACCTCATGTTCAACCACAAGAATGGGATCCTAATTAGAATAAGTTATAGTCCATGTATATATAATATGTCCAAATACATTCTACTGTCCTGTATATCTAAAAAGAACAAATAAAGAAATTTTAAAAAAATGTTGCCGTGTAACAAGGTCCTTCCTTAAGAGGACCTGGCTTCCTTTTACTCAAGGGCTATAGGACTGTGTATTGGATCAAGTTTGAGAATTTATTGAGGGGCTGCATCTTTCTATTTTTTAGCTTTTCTGCTTATGTAGATTAAGTAGGATCTATTAGGTTTCTAATGGTCTCTAGAAACACCAAAGATCTCTGCAAGTCAAACTATTCTGACTACAGGTTTCACTCAGTTGCCATTATGGTAACCATGCTCACTTTATCTCTGGGTAAGTGCTGTCACTCAGCCTGTGACACTCTGTGATACTATCATCCCCATTCAATCCCAGTACCCCATTTCTAAATGGTAATAGTGCCCATTGTCATTCCTGGCCTGCAGAGAAAGCTCTTGCAGAGATCTTCAAAGATGCTCTGGTGATCTTCTCAACCAAAGTGTTTCTCGAAGCCTTGATGAAGGCAGTGTGTCCTCTGGATCCTCCAGGGTAAGAAAGGAACTAGGTTCTGATGCTGAATTTTCTCTAAATAGTGACTTGATTTCCTTATTTGCAGTCCACACTGATAATTCTTAGTTTGGTGCTTGTCAGGTTCAGTTCTACCACAGACTTGGGCTACTGGAATGGGGATGGATGCTGTCACATGATGCCTCAGAGAAGAGGAGACCCAGGCCTGGAGTAGGGTTTCAATCATTTTTGATTTTCAGTTATCTTTCCAGTTTTTGCTCCACATGTACTTTATGTGGTTACTGATTTCCACAGCTTCTCTGGGATTTATAGGGAGGTCTATCTTCCTCAAAGCATATTTCCTTGAAAGGATTAAGGACACATTGTTTTCTGTTCTGCTTTGTTAAGTTAGTAAGCATCACACCATTTGCTTTTTGCCTTAAAATATTTTTAGATGTGTCTTTTATTAATACCTCTTGTCCTTTGGGTTTGCACAATTTGTTTTAAAAAATCCATTAATTGTCTATTCATTGTGATTTGGGGGATGCAGTGTTTGTTGTGAGTCTACCTTTTTTGGGGGGGTAGCTGCTGGGGGTGGACTCCAGGGCCTCATGCATCCTAGGCAGGTGTTCTAATTATTTTCTCTTCAGTGACTGAAATATAGTAAGCTCTTCAATAAATACTTGATGACTAACTAAATGAATTGAGTTAGAAGTTTTTATAGTAATGGGAGGGTTAATGGCAGAAAAGTCATTATGGCTACATATACAAATATAACAACTTTAAAAAAGCACCTTTTAAATTAAACCTTTGCTTTAGTTTCATTTCTTTGTTTTGTTTGTTTTTATTCTTCAACATAGTCCAGGAAACTGTTTCATTTTAGTTTTTAAATTTTTATTTTTGGGGGGTATTGGGGATTGAACTTAAGGCCTCATGCTATACCACAGAGATATTCCCTCAACCCCCGAGGAAACTGTTTTTAACTGTGTACTACTGAAAGATGGTATATATTTTTTTAATGTGTTTTAACACAATTGGTCAAACACAACTTAAGGTGTTACATTAGACTTAAGATGTACATTTTTTCATTTATAATTTTTCTCAGGAGGTAGACTTATATTGAGGCTGACTTATGTAGTAAGCACAGTTTTATTTTTAGTGATATATATGTTTTTGTAGTGATTATGATGAAAAGCCTTTCAACAACTTTAGTCCCTCCCCACTGATCCCTTTTTGGTTATAAAGTTTGAGAGCCACTGGTCAAACATGGGATCTTGTCCAGGAATGTTTGCATTTCACAGTGAATATGTGAGGATGGATAAAATGTAGTAGATGCAAAGAAATAAGCTATAAAATTAGAGGAAGTAGTAAAATTGATAAGCTGACCAAATAGATCAGTGTTTTCTTATTTATAAAAACAGTGCTGGACAAAAAAAAAAGGGGGTTATAGATAGATACAGGTATGGTAGGGAGCCCATAATTTGGCTATAATGTTGGGTCTGAGATCTCTCAAGTGAGATACCCACCTTTCATATATCAAGAAATAAGTACATGAAATTTTGGCAATTACCTGTAAAAATCAATTACTTAATTCTATATCCATGTAATGAGCAAATTACAATTTTTATTACAATTTCTGTATATTTTTTCCCAATCTTTTAAGAGTTTATTGAAGTCTAAAAGATTTAAAGATAGTTTTTTTTTTTAAGTAAAATGTTATTTCTCTAGGAAAGACCTACAGAAGGAAGAAAATTAGTTGGTGAGATAATAGATTAAGAAATCCCCTTACATAAAACTTGTGTATTGTAGAAATTGGTAAGAAGTTGCATGTTTGGGTTTGTTGGAATGAACCCAAATACTATGTGTATCTATAAAGCTCTTAAAAAATTAGTACTCTTAGGAGAACCATATAATACAATGTGTACTAGCAAGGGCATAACATTATTTTAAATTTTTAAAAAGTTAATAATGATGTTATAACTTTTATCTTTGGGGCAGTAATATTTTGAGATCCTTTTCACTTTATATATGAATGCCATGAAATTTCCATCATGGTTGACTCAAAGTAAAACAACAGAACAATGATATTTTCAAGGTATGAAAAAGAGCAAACTGATCCTACATGAGGTAAGAACTCAAATGTTATTTACAAAGCTCATTTCTCACTTTTCATGTTGTGGCCTTGTTTTCAGGCAGAAGAACTCCTGTGGAAGATGGAACCCTTTGTCCATTTTCCAGAATGTGTTTCCAAGCCCATCAGTGGAACCTGATACTGCTGTTCTGTGTTGAAATGCTTGAAGAACACACACATCTTTGCCTGCACCCTCCGTCTTCCTGAAACCATGGTCTTCTCAGCAGTGTTGACTGCGTCCCATACTGGGATATCCAACACAACATTTGTAGTCTATGAAAACTCCCACATGAATATTACGGCCCCTCCACTGTTCCAGCCTCCCACCGTTGGTCCACTGCTTAGATACAGTTTTGAAACCATGGCTCCCACTGGTTTCAGTTCCTTGACAGTGAATAGCACAGGTGTGCCCGCAACACCAGCTGTTTTCAAGAGTCTGAGCTTGCCTCTTCAGATCATCCTTTCTGCTATCATGATATTTATTCTGTCTGTGTCTTTTCTCGGGAACTTGGTTGTTTGCCTCATGGTTTACCAAAAAGCTGCCATGCGATCTGCAATTAATATCCTCCTTGCCAGCCTGGCTTTTGCAGACATGTTGCTTGCAGTACTGAACATGCCCTTTGCTCTGGTAACTATTCTTACTACCAGATGGATTTTTGGGAAATTCTTCTGTAGAGTTTCAGCTATGTTTTTCTGGTTGTTTGTGATAGAGGGAGTTGCCATCCTACTCATAATTAGCATTGATAGATTCCTTATTATAGTCCAGAGGCAGGATAAGCTAAATCCATATAGGGCTAAGGTTCTGATTGCAGTTTCTTGGGCAACTTCTTTTTGTGTAGCTTTTCCTTTGGCTGTAGGAAACCCTGACCTGCAGATACCTTCCCGAGCCCCCCAGTGTGTATTTGGGTACACAACCAATCCTGGTTACCAGGCCTATGTGATTTTGATTTCTCTCATTTCTTTCTTCATACCTTTCCTGGTGATACTGTATTCATTTATGGGCATACTCAACACCCTCCGGCACAATGCCTTGAGGATCCATAGCTACCCAGAAGGTATATGCCTAAGCCAGGCCAGCAAACTGGGTCTCATGAGTCTACAGAGACCCTTCCAGATGAGCATAGACATGGGCTTTAAAACACGTGCCTTCACCACCATTTTGATTCTTTTTGCTGTTTTCATTGTCTGCTGGGCTCCATTCACCACTTACAGCCTTGTGGCAACATTCAGTAAGCACTTTTACTATAAGCACAACTTTTTTGAGATAAGCACCTGGCTACTCTGGCTCTCCTACCTCAAGTCTGCATTGAACCCACTGATCTACTACTGGAGGATTAAGAAATTCCATGACGCCTGCCTGGACATGATGCCGAAGTCCTTCAAGTTTCTGCCACAGCTCCCTGGTCACACAAGGCGAAGGATACGTCCCAGTGCTGTCTATGTGTGTGGGGAACATCGGACGGTGGTGTGAATATTGGAGCTGTCTGTCATTTTGGGTGATGATTGTTCTTGACTTTGAACTTTGCTCACATGGCTTCTCCACTTAAACTTTGTTTTTTTATAGGTTGTGTGTGTGTGTGTGTGTGTGTGTGTGAGTGTGTGTGTGCAGTGTAAAGAAAGAATGGTAATTTGTTATAGTCCTGTTACCAAGGATACAAAATAGGAAAGTTAACATAAATGTTACCTTCAGGGTTCAAGAAAAATCCTTGATTTAGATTGGGGAGATTGTTTTGTTTTATTGACAGATTTTATTTTTGTGGCAGGAATCAGGATTGTGCTCTATTGAGCCTGCAGTTATCTTAAATTGTTAGTGTTTTGTTTGCTGCTAAGGAATGCTTAGTTGAATTTATCAATTCTTTTTTTTCTGGACAACACTGCTGCTTCTTGCCATTACATTGGAGCCAAAAACCCATACATCTCAGTTGATAAATATTTAGTTTTATTTTTAAAAATAACCCAAGGAGGTTAGTGACATTTTAAAAGTCATTACTATTTACTTTGGTGCACTTTAAGAAACAATGAACAGATTAATTCAGTCATATTTTTCAGAATTGTTTTTGTACATGACATGTTTGCTTCAGGAAATGTGCACTGTCATTTCTAGGAAGATGGTTTTTTAAAAAATGTTTTATCTGCATGTACAGTTTTGAAAGAGAGAACATAAAAATGTAGAAAATTTTCAAAGCACAATAGCAACTCTTTGGAGCAATAGGGAACAATTGAGGCAACAGAGCCCCTTGCAGATTCAAAGGGGAATGCACTTGGGGGGAGATGGCTGGTGCAGGCTGTGGTAATTCCTTTTACTCAAGGATTCTCACCAAGCTTACTAGGGAGTATTACCACATTTACGGGCACCTACTATTTGCCAGGCGCTGTGCATCATTTTATCCTCATGGCATTCTGTAAGGTAGATGTTATTTTTAACTTCTTACAGATGAAGAAAGCATGACTTGGACTATAATCCTGTGCAAGGTTAGTGGTAAAGCTGGGATCCAAACATCTGCTGAGATCCTGAGACTGTACTGTTTTGCTGTACCATACAGACACTTTATTCAACTTAAATGTTTCATAGTCATGAAGGAACTATGCATATCCTTTACATTTTTTTTTAAAACCAAGATGTTTTCTTTAAAAATAGCTTCATTTTTTTAATTACCAAGAGAAATATGAAACAGAAAGTCTGGAAAGTAGAAAAGGAAACATAAAATCACTTACAGATCTTAAAAATCTAAAGATAAAAATAAATATGAAAATAAGTCAATAAGGTGACTTTTTGATATGTAAATAAATAACCAACAATTATTGAACAATTAAATACAGATGTATGTAGGCCTTGCCCTTGTGGGTTTGGAGGTTTCCAGTAGTCCAGCTGTATTAGTTCTAAATGTTCCATGCAAAACAGTTTTAATGCCCAGTGCTTTTCTCCTAAGCAGAGCTAGACTTTGTGAATGTACCCAGAGGTGTATCTACCACAAAGAAGGAAGATAAATCCTTATCTGAGCCTAGAGCAGGTTTTAATAGGGAAGATCTGTGGGCTTCAAATTATTTTTCTCTTGCTGACTATCTGTCTCCTCAGGTGCATGCAGGGCCTTCGGTCACCTCCTGTTACCACTGGCATACTTTATAACAGCCAACTGGGATGGAACTACAGACTTAGGCCATAAGGGCTGAAAATGTGGCCTCCTGGCTATATCATGGGATAACTTGGTAATTTAACTATGGATTTATAACATCTTTTCAGAATTTTAGTGCTTCGTAAGCCATTGGAAAAAAAATCAGCCTGTTTCTTCAATTGTAAAACCAGAGTTGGATTAGGTGAATCTGTAAGGTCTTATCCAACTTCAATGTGCTTTTCCTTCATATGAGACTATAGCTATTTGAAGAGCCCAGCTGATGTCAGCATCACTTTTTGGTATCCAGTATTACTTCTTTACATTTTACTTCATTAGTTGTTTCTTAAAAATGAATGTCTTAAAAGCTAGTGATTTGGCATCAGGAATTAGGATGTTGGGAAACTCTGCTCAGCAATTACAACGGTGTTGGAATTCACTGTCCAGTTAAAGAACTCTTTTGGAAGTCAAGTATATTATTCAGCATGTTGTGGGGTCATCTTCAGATGATAGTCACCTACCTCTTTAATTTCTAACTTATATTAACCACAGATAAAATTGTTTTTGTCCATGGGGTTCCTTAGGACATAAATACTGCAGTAGATACTAGTAGCATGTTGATGTGTATTTTACTTTCCATTGTCAACATAAACTGGATTTCAAACAGATTAGTAAAGATATTTGAGATTCAGCTTTCTCTCAGGAAAGTCGACATGATCTGTATTCATCTTACATATTGGTAGGTCTTGAGATTTTGTGGATGGAGTTGACTGGGCTTTGTTTTTTCTTCTTGTTTGATGAGCAGGCTGTAAGTGCTTTTGTGCTGCTGAGTGGGCAGTGCCTCCCTTGCTGAGATCTCAGGAGAGCCTTCTCAGATGCTCATTGTTCCTGAGAGAAGACTGTGAGGGGCCTTTGTAAGAATTCAGCAACAACAATGCCGTTCTCTTTACACTGGATAATCTTGATCAGATGACAGTTTACAAATCACTTTGAAAATATATTATGTATACATTTTGAAAGCTTTAAAAAAAAAGTACTATGGTGCACCTTCAATAAATTTAGGTGCAGAATTGCTTGTTGCTTATTCCCCCATATTTTCTTGAGGGGAGGAAAACCACTACTACTTATCACTGCTGACTGACATAATCAGATATGATGCTGTTTTCTTTTCCTTCTGGCTAATAAATAGGAAGTATGAAAGAGATAATTAAATAGTGTGGTCAAAAGGAAAAGTCAAGAGAAATCACAAATAGTCTTTGGTAGTGATATTTTAAACTTCAAAGTGTTTAAATATTTCTAAGCAAGAGGACCAGTACAGATTCTTGGCTCACAGAGGATCTGTACTTGAGCCCAGGAATGTACATTTTTGTTATATTGAACATATTGTGTGATTGTGGTTCAGGTGGTCCCTAGGGCACACTTCCAAAAAACACTCCTGTATAAATATCCTTTAAATATTGTCTGTTTTATCTCAAAACAATTGTTTTGTGTTGGAAACTGTTATCTCCTAGTGCATGGGTAATCCACATTGAGAGGAAAATCTATGTCTGTGTGCCTGATTGGCCGCCAAGTGTGTTAGTGTGGATCTTGCCAGTGTTAGCTTTACTTTCTTCTTTTTTTTAAAAAAAAATAATAATTTATTTATTTTAATTAGGTATATATGACAACAGAATGCATTTGATTCATTTTACACAATTGCACCACAACTTTTCATTTCTGTGGTTGTACATGATATAGTGTTGCACCATATATATGGTCATACATGTACCTAGAGTAATGATGTTCATCTCATTCCACCATCTTTCCTGCCCCCATAAACCCTCCCACTACTCCCTCACCTTTGCCCAATCATATTATATGTTTCACAGTAGAGCAAGAAGAGTGACTTAATAATTGAAAGTCATGACTTTCAGAAGTCTAATTACTCTAGTACTTTTTCTCCTAGAGACACCTCTCTCTAGGATATTTCTTTATGTATGTAATTTCCTGAAAAATGTGAGAGAAATGTAAAAATTCATCTAATTCCTGTTGCTCTGCTTATGCCAGTTGTATTCAATGGAAGCATGAAGTAAAATAAAATAACCTTTTTGATCTATATATTTCTGTTGCTTACAAAGATATTTAATTTTTTGAACTTTGCTTTTGTTTACATGAAAATACTTATGTATATATTACAGAAAAAGTTTCTCTTGCTTGACATTTTATTCTACCACAATTTTTAGTTTAAGTTTAAAGAACTGCTAGGTGTAAATTTATTTTTAAAGCTATAGTCTTGTTAAAAATGCCTTCCTTGAAAACTCAGTTTTTATAATAACTAAATAAAAATATCAAAGCACATGTTTGTTATTGCAAGTAAATGGTAATAAATTTCTTAGATACCTACTGGTACTAGTCCTTTGTAATTAAAAATAATTTATTTTACAATAATACCTAACATGTGGAAGAAAAAAAAACTTTGAATTTTCGGTTGTAATATTTAAATATCAAAAAGTCTGGTTATTTGTGCATATTCTTATTACCCTCAAGAAAGGAACTCCCAATGAGAAAATGAATAAATGTTTAACATTTCTAGAGTGGAGTTTTTTTTTTTTTTTAAAGGACTTCATTTCATTTTAGAAAAGTTTGTCATGAATAATGCTTTCTGTTAAATTAAAATCTGAGTTTAGTTTCAAATCTGACTTCCTCTGGTTTCTTATTTTCAAGTTAGCTCTCAAAGCCTATGTGTATGTGCCTTTATTCTAGTTTTATAGGTTTTCACAGTAGATCAGGATGAAATGAAACTTGACAAAAAACTATTATTATTAAAAAACAGTTTTAAGAAACTCTGCCTAGGAAAATTATGAAATTTTTACAGCTGAGTCATTTAAAATTAGATTGTGAGCTGGCAAAGCAATGACAATGTCTACCTCTGTTTTAATAAAGTGATTTCATACTGCAATTCCATTTCTAAAATATAAGACCTTTCTAAAATGCACATATAAATCTATGAGAAATATCATATGTAGTAAGGGTTTCAATTTTGTGCCAATTAGATATGAGTGTTTTATTTTTTTTCATGTGCAATTGCTAAATATATTTCTTCTTTTTAAGTTACAAAAGAAAGTTGTCATTGAATCTACATTCATTGTTTCCTTCTGAAACAGAAAGATAGAAAAGATATAGCAAAATAGAAAAACATGCTGAATTAAAAGCATATTCACATCTACTATGAAAATAATGAACCCCATTCAGTTCATCCGAATAAAGAGAACAACTTGTGGAGGGATATCTACCTTAAATATCAAGGTGGGGGTCAATTAGATTTAATTCAAAATGAAAAATAAAAATTTCATGGCTGTATTAGACAGAATTTAACCAGTGCAAAACTACAATTCCCAGCTAAGTTACCTGATGTGTGACTTTGTATAATTATGCCATGGTTTGGTTTCCTCATTTCTAAAATCAGAATGGTAATAATAGTACCTACTTAACAGAAATAATTAGTAGTGAACACATTATTATTATATATGAAGATGATTATTATTATTAGATAACATTTTCTTAGTGTCCAACTCTTAAAATTTGTCACCTCAGCCTTGTCAAGACTTGAGGTAGTTTGCTGGATTGAAGCTAACCTGCCAAGCTGTTCTACGTACTATGCCTTATTCTTAACAGTATATTCATTGCTTTTGAATCATCACAGTAGAGCAAAAATAGTAAAACAGCCTTGTTTCAATTCCCTGTTTTGGTTGTCAGTGAAGAAAATTAGAATACATGTAATGCAAATGAAAAAAGAAAAAAGAAATGCAAAACTATATAGGACATTAAGAGATTTTTGCAAGGAATTTGTTCACACAATTATGGAGAAACTAGGCAAACCTGAAATCGGAGGGCAGCACTTCAGGGAGGGAAGACTGGACTTTCAGTAATAGACTGAAGCTGCTATTCTCAGGTGGATTTTCAGCTTCCTCAGAGAGACCTTAGCTCTGCTTTTAAGACCTTTCAAGAGATGAATCTGGCTCACTCAGATAATCTAGGTCAAACTCCCGTAGTTAACATGGACTGATTATAGACTTTAATCAAACCTACAAAATATCTTCACAGCAGCACCTAGATAGAGTTTGATGGAATAATTGGGGACTGTGGCCTTATCAAGTTAACTTCTCAAGGCCATTACAATGACAATTTTCAGATGTAAAATATAGTCAAATCATTCCATGGTGCTGTAGTCAATGGTTCAAAAATTTAATCACATAAATCTCAGTGTTGTGTATGTGGGAGATTAATAAAATGTCCAAGTTATGATTGTTGCAGAGGATGGGATACACATTCTGATTGAATTAGGTTCAAATTTGCATAATCACAGCACAATATCTTTTGCTGGTTTTCAATTTATTTTGAAACTTCTCAAAAAGGAGTAATGATTGATCAGATAATTGTGTAAAACCAAGTCCTTTCTATATAAGCGTACATTGTGATACTTGTCAGAGGTGATGCTTTTAGTCTAAGGAATTTGAAAACATTTATAATTATAGCAATATTAACTTTAACTATACAAGTACAATAATAGTAATAACAGAGATACCATGGGTCACTTATTATGGCCAAAGTACACAGTATCTATTTTAATCCACACTATTTGTCCTTTTCTAACTGGGAACAGCTCTCTCAGTGGGCTAAATAACCAGGTCAGGTACAGTTTGTATTCAAATCTAGGCCTAATGCCAAAGTTTCTCTCTTTTTTTTTTTTTTCTATGCACCTTGCCTCTTTATTCTCTGATAATAGAACTAAGTCCCTAGTGGGAAAAGCTTACTAAAGAGCTTACTAAAAATCATACTGAATGATTATTGCTGTTTATACCTTAGAAAATAAACAATCAGAAGCAGAACTTGTCTTCAAAGCTAAACCTAGATTGGTTTGCTGCTGGTTTTAAGTCATTTACTATATTTGGCTAAGTCAGAAATGCCTGGGTCCTTCCAAACCTTGGACATACCTTCTCTAATGTCATAGAATCTCTATGGCACTGGCTAACTGTGGCAGAAATTTTGGGGACACTGACTTCTAGCCATTCTCTTAAATCTCATGGAGCCAGAATCTCTTTTGGAAAGATCTTCACCCTGCTGCATCGTTGGGGTTTGACTGCATGTACTTTGTCTGAAGTCCTGGAGATTTTCTCTAATGGAGGTGGACATGATGAAGACAGTGCTGGCAAGGCTGGGGGCGGAGCTTAGATATTGGAAGAAGCCCTGTAAGGTTCCCTTGTTACCCCTCCTGCCAGTGGTTATACCCTTGCTAATGGCACCTGCCCAAGCCATCTGTGGGAGAGACACCATGCAATGAAGAAATGTCACAGGGAGTCCAACAGTTCCACAGAAGAAAAGTGAAAGAGCCACCTCTGAGAAGTGATTGTTCATGCCAGAGGCCCATTAAACCAGTAAGCCTTGTGCTCACTACGTAAGGTTGTGCTCACTACGGCATCCTCAGTGTTGGGCTCTGCTCTGGTCCATCAATTTGGAATTTGTGATAAGTAGCACTGGATTCTATATGATTATCTAAATAAAGTTGGGTGATACCAATTAATATAAACAACATTGAAGAGTATTTAACTATCCAAGATAAATAAGCCTATTTTTAGTGCTGAGCTGGGAGTTAGGAGCCCTGGGGTCCTTGTGCCAGCTTTAAAACTCACACTGTGTCCCTAAGAACTCTTTCTGCCTACCATAAAGTGGCAGTATTTTAAGACACCCATGAAGTCATTATTAGAATAGTAATTAGAATTTATTAACCAATTGAATCATTTGTATTAAAAAATGTATCAAAAAACTTACTATATTAGATATTTTTGAAAATAATGAAACAATTTTTTTAATTGTGTAATTTATCTTTTGACCATCAGTTCTATGACAGTAAGTACCTCACTTGTAGGTTTTCAAATAAATTACACCTTATATAGACAGATTAGGAAACAGTTTTAAGGCATTAAAATGCCCAAAAGCTTGCAGCAGTTAGAAGGCGGAATAGGGACTCAAATCACACTCAACTTTAGAGCTCTTTCCATTTGACTTTGAGTCAATGATATTTTACTTTCAGAGAGAAGGGCTGAACAGTGAGGTCACAAGTGTTGGGGGGGAAAAAAGTAATCAAGGAAGCAGAGGCAAGATATATGATCCGGGGCAGTACCTGAATAGAGCAGGTGCATTTTTATTAGTAGAAACAAAACATAGTGGAATTTTAAAGAAAATAACATCTTTTGTAAGTCGATCACCCAAGCTTAACCTCTAAGAAAAAAGCTAAGCTAATGTAGAAAGGAATCGGGGCAAGCCAATGTGATAAGATTAGGAATTGCTGCTTGCCAGCATTTGAACCAGTAGTTTGATCATTTCAGTCTGTACTTTAATTTCTGAGGGGCTCTAGCTTGGGATTCCATACTCCTACTCTGGACTGTCACCTTGCCCCACTGGACTTAATGCTGGGAAATCTTTTCCTTCATGGATGCTAGGAGTTCCTCTCTCTTCTCAACTTCCTTCCTGGACTGATCATATTAGCTAGGCAACTGCAAGTGGCACAGAAGACATTTCTCTGTAATAGGAAGAAAGACGGATTTTTCTTGGACAACTTTTCCAAAGATATTTATAGTCTTAAAAGCCGTAATTAACTTAGATTGCAAGAAGTCACAATATTTTATATTAATCTGTGCAAAGGTCACTATCGTTAAGCAACAGGTTCTATTGATCTTTCTTGAGGCAAAAGATTTTTCATGAAAACAAGTGTGTAGTGAAACAAGATTCACACTGAGGGGAAATATTAAAATGTAATCTGACAGAACAATGCAACATCCCTCCCCCGTAAAAAAGGACAGTTCTTTATTCTTCCTCAGTTCATCCTTCCCCTTAAGATCACGAGTTTTCTCTCCCATACTAAAGCTCCTTGAGGCCAGGGCATTGTGCTTATTCATTGTTTTCCCCATCTCAGTAGTTTCCCTCAAAGCTTGGAAATGGGCCTTTTGATAACAGAATCTTGGTGACAAAAATCATAATGGATTTATCCAAATCAAATAGGTTGAGTGGGAAGAGCTCAGACCAGCACCCAGTGAGACTCTAAGTCTGTGACTTATCCATTGTGCTAACCTACTTCTTTGACTTAAGGGGGAAGGTAATTTGGAGTTTTTCTGATGTCATTTCTAAGCAAGTTTGAGGATGAGTATATAAAGTGGGTAGGGTCACTAAATTTGTATATGCTAAATCTGGAAACTCAAGAATGTGCAAATATATATTTGATCCTGTGATTTCCACATCCTGGAGGAGGTCCTCAGTGCCACTCATTTGTAAGGCTGATCTGTTATCTGGTCTTGATTTAAAGATGAACTTGCCAGAGTTCAGCCCTTCAAAGGGTAGGAGGAAGCCAGGACTCCTGATGCAGCTGAGGATGCAGAAGCCAAGGGACTGAACGCTAATAGGTAAAAGTGAGTTTCTGTCACTGTTTTGTTCCATCACAGTTTGGTGGTAAAAGAATGATGATGGAGATGTGAACAGGATGTAAGCTATAACTTCCTCCATCATGGAAATTTTGGTTGGGAAAAGTTTTCTATTGATGTAGTTTGACATCCATATGTCAAGTGGCATTTTGAACACTTGCAACGGATCTTCAGAGTTTAAATCACTTTCACCATAGATTTGGCAGGACTGTGAGCACATTTTTTTTTATCCATTCTTCCTGAAGGGAGCTATAAATAGTTTTGGGGAAGTATGTAATTATCTCAAAGTAGAAGCTAAAGATAAAAAGCTGCTTGTGATTTTAAAAGAACATTTAATAGTTATTATTATGTAACATTTATTAACTATGCTCACTGTGCTCATTGTCTTTGCCTGGAAGAAAATGGGGATAAGAAGTCAATCCAAGATGTGACATGTATAAATAGACAAAAAGGTACATTAACATGGTGCCAGAACAAAAGTTTGGCTTAATACATTTAAAAAAAAGAAGAAGAAAATTTAGAGTAATAATAATAAAAAACCCAGCCAAATTAGCCCAATATTGTATGGGTTATGAGAACTTACATTTAGTAACAAATCTTTAAAACACTGGCAGTTTAAAACAAAGATGGGTAGTCACATAAAATAGGAAACATAATGATATGTACCTGGGGTGGGTAGTACTGTGTTTTTTGGCAAAAAGCTCAGACTTTTACATATAAAAGTCATCTCCTTACTCTGCTCAATGAATAAATAAGTACCAAAAGATTTAACTACTAAATAAAGATTCAGTGTTGGCTGAAGCAAGGTAAGTGCTATAAAAAATGATTTCAGGTGTCAACTCCTGGCTAAGACTGTTATTGCTATTTAAAGTCCATAGAAAGTCCACAGCCAAATAATCATTTTAATGGCAGCCATCATTTATTTGATGCCTATAATGGTACAAATAGTGTCTCTGCATAAATTTATAATCTCCAATTCTTACAGTAACTAAGGGAGATAGATGTTATTATTCTATTTTATAAATCTTTGAAATTCCAGCTGATTTTAAGAGGCCACAGACTCAAGATAGAAATATAAGAATTCAAACCTATATTCTTCATGGAAACCAAAATAACTCAGAGTTTTTTTTTTTAACATTGTAGAATTGAATATCTAACCTCTTACCTGTGTTTTTTTTTTGTTGTTGTTGTTGTTTGTTTGTTTGTTTGTTTGTTTTCTTCCCTTATTCATGAAGGATTTTTTTTTTTTTAAATAGAATCTGACTATTCCACTCGGTCTAACTTGAACCTCATCTTGCTGCCCATGTTGACTTCTGTGGTCTCCTGGTTCTAAGCTTTGGCGATCTGTTTGAATTATTGCTCACCTCTTGATCTTGGCATATGCTAGGTTCAGCATGGCTAAGCACTACTCAGCACTGGTAAGTTGCACAGGTTCCACCCATAAGATCTGACAAAATAAAGCATTATGACCTAAAGTCATGTGTTTTTCATTTGCAAACAAGAGGCAGCTTAAGATCTTTATGTTAAACATTATTAGCAGTTGCATCCTCAGAGAATGTCTGAATACAGGGCAGAAATCTCAGCAGGCTAGTAGACACAAAGTCCTGGAGGCCAGGGCAACAGAACTTTGGGGATGAAAATAATCCAAATGACACTAGTTTCTTTGTGCTAGTTTCTTCCTGGAAAGATGTTTGGACATAGCACTAGTAGAAAGACAGAAAAGACCTTGGTAGTGAGGAGGAGCTCAGACTGACAAAATTCCTCTGCAGGAAAGGTACCTCTTTCCTCAGGAATGCTGTTTGGCCAAGGGACTGTGGAGGACCTGCAGACTTGTGCCACTGGTCCTTAAGTCCTGATTCTCAGAAGCAAGACCTCAGGGAAATTTGTCCCCATGTACAGTCTGGGTGTTTATCTGAGTGGTTTCAGTAAAATCCCCTGAGTGACTGACCAACAGTGGTCTTATGGGAACTAGGAATACCAGTATAGTGAAAACTGTAGCTCCTTTCTCTTCAGGTAACCATTGGTCATAGCACCGCTTTAAGATGATCATTATTATCCATCCATACATCTATGTATGTAAGGTTTCAAGGGTACAGTCTTGCTTCGTGATGTCTTGTGGTCAGCAGATTGATTAACATCTTGGTGAGTCACACCCATCTCAGGTGCTGTGTGGGATCTTAGGCAGAGCTACAGGGGGAGGCTCATACCTGCATCATGTGATCAGTCGCTGACAGGGAGTTCGCAGTGCCAGGCCTGTCCCCTCAAGAGGCTACTATGCGCAACACAATCCACACACAGCCACAGACAGCTCCTGACACTCTTTCTTATTTCCTAGATCACCATATATCCCACCTACTTTAATCGTTTTAGGGCCAGACACCAGACAAACAGGGAGAGCACCAATATCCCAAGAGCCTGCTGACCTTATTCAAACTCACCAATATTCGGTCTCTTTTCCCTACTTCAGGCAATTCATTCTGGAGGAAACCACATAAGGCCCACAGTGACCTTCTCTCCTTCTACCTTGTGATAGACCCTGATTATTCCTCATGTGGTTCTCTGTGGTGTGACACATACTCTCCCATGGGAACTACAGTACAACAGACTGTCTTCAAGGGCAGTCACCTTCTCATCTGTTGGCCTTATCACATTACATAATAATAACATCTAAGGAAACACACTTGCAGGCCAAGGATAGATTAAAAAAAAAAACTGGAAAATGACTCAACCCTAAGGAATACAGTTTGTAAGAATGAGGCTAGTGCTAGAGGTTCTAGCAAGTTAATAGGGTGGGGAGCTGACTATCCAAGGTCTCTGTGTGTGGTGGGGTGTCTTGGGGGATTTAACTTGTGGGCACTTTACCACTGAGCAACATCCCCAGCACTTTTATTATTTTTAATTTTTTTAGTTTTTAAATTTTGAGACAGGATCTCACTAAACCATTGAAGCTGGCCTCAAGTTTGTGATCTTCCTGCCTCACCCTTTGAGGTTGATGGGATTATAAGCATGTGCCTTCATGCTCAGCTACCTGAATGATATTTGTGGATGAGGCAGAATTAGTGACAATCTTAGTATCTTAGATGAGAAGAAAGACAAATCAATAAACAATTCTACACTCATTACCAGCCACACTCCTCCTGGAGCCCCATGCAGGATTTCTGGAAGTACTTCAGGCCATGTTAGACCATTCTGGTCTGGCAGCAAGTCCTTCTACTATGGTCTGCTACCTCTGCTGGGGCATTTGTCAATGTGTTTCTGTGTCTTGAAGTTTTGGTTCCTGGCACAGGTTTTATTCAGGGGCAGTGAGAATCAGATTGTATGACACTAAGAAGTTTTTTTCTGGGCACTTATGATTTATTAATCTCAGCCTCAGAGTCAATTGTGCATAAAATTTCCACTGACCAGCTAGCAGCCATAAATTTTTACTGGCTGAGGGCTGGGGATAAGCTATGAGAAAACTGCCACTATGTGAAAGTGCAATCAGTAGGTGCATTACAGTTACATCACAGGAAACCAGCTACTTCTGGAAGTATTCCCCCGTTCGAGGTCCTCTTCACTCAGTGATTCATTTGTGTTGTAGCTGGCTCTACTTAAGTACAACTGCTAGTTTTTCTCTTCTTCCTCCAGCTCATTCTTATATCTTTCTTCTATCTATTCCAATAAGGCAGTAGACTGTGGGTGCTCATGGGACTCAGATGGGCTGGGCACTTCCCATATGATGGTAATTATAGAACATCCTATCTTGGTGTGTATGCCCAGCTACTGACCTGCCCCAACTTTGTTCAAATATGAGTAAATATCACACTGATGATCACTAATGGATGGACACTGGAATAGAGCTATGATTCAAGAATGTCTGGGCGGAGGATCACATGGAGTTAGTACTAGAGATCATCTGTGATCAACAATTATTTAAAAAAATGTCTTAAGTTTCCATGCATTTGACATTACTCATGGATGAGATTCTTCTACCTTCTGACCTCATTTCTTTATTTTTTCAATTATTTTTTCACTTTGCTCCCAGGATCTGATGCTTAGCTCTAAATTCCTATTACATTGCCTTGATTATGATTCAAATTATGTTCCTGATATCGTGACTATAAGATTCCAATGAAAATGTTTCAATGGGCACAAGATTCCTATAAATCATCCATGAGTTAATTTACAGCTCTCTGCAAAGGCTTCTGGTTCCTCTGGAACTGGGGTTAGTCAGAAAAACCCATTTGATCACATGGAACTCAGAGAAGATTTCCTAAGTTGTAAATCATCTCAGTTTCTTTTAACCTAAAATACTATATTCCTGTGTGTGTGTGTGTGTGTGTGTGTGTGTGTGTAATAAGGCCATTTAACTCATAAAAGTAGAGTGTCCAACCAAGATTTATGGAACCAGTGTGTCAATAAATATTTTGGTCAATCCCTATTCTGTGCTTTGGGGGTACTCCCTTGTCTATTGCCTTCCATGTCTACCTCTCAGATGGGTAGTAGGAAGAAGGATCCTGCCTGATTTTATCTCTCAGCAGTCTTACTCAAAGGTAACAAAGTAACTAGAGTTGGTTGTGGTCCCAGGAGTTGGTTTGGAATGCAAACAAAGCAACTTTCTTAACACAACTCCTTTATTACCTTAGTCCCAGTGGCTAGTAACAAAAAGGCAGCTTCATGTTAAAACAGTTTCTGAATTGAGTCTGGGAATTTAAATCTCTTGGTAGTTGGCCCTCCTTTTGTGTTAGACATTGGCTCACGCACTTGACCTTCAACTAAATGACTTCTGTCTAGGGATAAAATCAAACCATACTATGGCAAGAGTAGCCAGTAATTTACCCCTTGCCCCAGACTTAATCCAGCTTAGTTATTGTCTTTGTCAGTCCTGGGGTGCAAAACAGCCCACATAGCACTTTGTCTGTGCTAATGTTGTAGGGACAAACAAGGCAAGGCACTGAAGACAGCAGGAAACAATTTTATTTGGCTGCAGCCAGGTTCAGAGGGCACAGCTTTTGCTGTAATCAATCAATCCCCTGAACCCCAAGTTCAGGGAGTTTCAGAGTTTTATACCCAGCATGTAAGGGGAGGGGCTCAGAAGTTCACAGTCTGCAGAAGTTCACATAAAAGCAGCTTTTTCTTTCACTGTCTGGGCAAGTTAACTCTTCAAGGACAACACCTGAGAAGGGGAGAGCTTCTTCTCCCCTTTCTTTCCTTCCTCTGCCAGCTATTACCATGGAGCCCATTTGTAACTTATCTTAAAAGTGTAGACATCTCTGTGAAGCCCAGTTCAAGGCCAGAGGCCTTGTTTGCACATTTCTACAAAGTGCTATACTGGATACGTTTGTGAAAAACTAGTAAGGAGATGTCCAGCACCTGGAGTGCTGTTATCTTCTCGGCCAGTGGCCAAGTAAACAGGGTGATACAAAAATAAGAAGTTTATCTACATTGGACTCTTTCGCAGGGACTCTTTTGCTGACAGTCCTAAAATCAGCCATGGTTAAGAGGGCTTTTCTGTGGAGAAAGGGGATGCCACTTCACTAAGATTCCCTCCTTTCTTAAGCAAGAAACTTAACTGACAGCAAAAGATTCCATCCTCCACTCACCACCCAGGTTTTATTTCATTGCATTTCTAGCCATTTCAGATTGAAGGCCACAGGCAGAAATGCTCTCTATTAACGTGTATAATTTTCATTCCTTTCTCATTTCAGATGAGCCAATTTCAGCCTCAGTTAATCCTTTCATTATAGCATCTTACTCAAGATCATAGTAAATATACTCTCTGAATTCCTGACTCTGTTCTTGTCCACTTTGTATTGGGGAAGCTTTAGGAGACACATGGTTTGGTTGCAAGATGAAAGTGAGAATTTCCCTTTAGCAAGGACTGCCAACTTCTGTCCTGTCCAAAACGAAAAGGCCATACCTTTGTCTATTCCATTTTTTTATCTGTCACCTTATACTATCCCGATTCTAATACTTCTTTTAAAAAAATTTCTGGCAAGATTCTTTTCATCATCATTGTCAGAAAAACAAACTGATCTGTTTGGACCTAAGGAACATGCTCCACCATGGAGCTAGACAGCATGTGTGCTAAAAGCATGGGAAGGAGTGTTTCCTAGAGAGAAGTTGGGGTTCAATGACTGAAACAATGGTCTGGGAACACCGAGTGTTCAAAAACAACAGACTTCCATTGTGGGAGGCCATCCTCACACATGATTTGAGTTACCTCCCTGGCTAGGTGAGAGGCGCTTAGACACAGCTGTGTCAGAGCTTTCCCCACCCTTCTCCAGGTTTGAGGGCTTGTCCCTGTGGAGGCATGTCTGGCCACTACCCCAAAGACCCAATCGTGGCCCCTGACCTTGGGATGCTGCCCCCCTTAATCTTCATTGGATGGGATTTTCCCCAGAATTTCTTGTTCCCCAATAAAAGTCCACTCCCTGGCGTGTTCTCTCTCTCTCGCTAGCCTCTTCAGTAAACCTCACTACCGCATTAGGTGGCTGGAGGCTGGAGATAGGAAAAGCCGTTCTGGAGCTGGGTTTAAAGGTAATTAGAGTCTTGTATCTTTAATTTAAAACTCCCTGCAGTTTCTCACGGTTCGAACCTTCTTTCTTGAAGCCTGCGCGGGTCACGGACTAGATTCCATTCCACATGTTTTCTCACCTGACCTACTAATGTTGCTGTGGACTGCCCCATAGCCACTGTCACACTGGTGCCACTTCAAGTTCAGGTTCTTCATCTATATTTGAAACTCATCCCTATTCACCGAATTTCACATTGCCCTGGTCATGTCTTCTACAGGTTCTAAAAATGGTTATCTTCCTTAGACCCAGGGCTCCCTTCACCTCCAGCAGACAGCCTCATCTTTCACCTCCCACAGTAGGCTGTAGACAGGAAGCGGGACTTCCCTCAACTTCCTGCTCCCACATGTGCACACCTGTCTGTATGGAAACTGCTGTATGCTCTTTCCTGCCCCTGTGTCCTCCTGTGTCCTGGACTCCAGTCTCCTCTGCTCTACAGGAAGCTCTCAGTTATCACTGTGCCCCTTCTTTTCTGGATTTTCCAAGCCTTTCTCTCTTCCAACATTTCCTCATAGCCACAGCTGGATGTACCTTAAAGCTAATTATGTTAAGTTTCATGGTTTCTTACTTTCCTAAGCTCCTTTCAAGTTTCTGTTAAGGTGGAGCCTAACAGTGTGTTCACATGATCATATATATCTGTACAGTATACAGAAGTAACATATAAGAATCTAATATTTCTCTATAATTACTCTAAAATGACTACATCTTTCTACTTTGACTTGCCTTCTGTCCTATTTCCATGGTGTTGGGGAGTTTGTGAGAATCCTAATTGAAATGGAGACATTATTTAATTTAGTTTAGTGAAATGCATATGCAGTTAAATTATTACTAGCTTAGGATGGCTTCTGGGAATACCCTCACTACCTACCAGGCTGTCTCACCCTGCATTGCAACATAGAGGTTTTGTGAATGTACCTTTTGGTGTCTGCAACCTGAAGTATGAAGGTAGCAGTGGAGAAAATAATGTTTGAAAAGTTGAGCCAGAAATTAATATGGAAAATCCTCCTGAGTTCATGTATGTAAAATCATAAGTGAAGAAATTAGTTCTCATTGAAGCATAGGAAAAACAAGCTTTCTTTTCCTGTTAGGAACATATTTAGGGGCTGGGGATATAGCTCAGTTGCTGGAGTGCTTGCCTCGTATGCACAAGGCCCTGGATTCAATCCCCAGCACACACACACACACACAAATAAAAATAAAAATAAATTAAATAAGGAAATTAGTAATTTCAATAACAAATTCAGCTTACATGTATGCTTCTTTTGTAATAAGAATAATGAGAAGTAGAATTTATAAGAATTCTTCTGTAAGGCAAAAACCTTTAGCAGTATTATATGTGATAAGTATGTCTTTGGGTGGAATCTAATGTTTTACACATTCTGACCATTAATATTAATAAATAGATGTTGATCAACCACAATAGAGGAATGGCTAAATTGTCTTCTTTTTGTCTGATAGAAAATTATTTAAAAGATTTTTGTCATAAGAAGGGATAAATAGAATATATATCCAAACACATAGGGGAAAACATATTGAGAGGATAATTAGGTATTTAATTAATAAAAGTTTTCTCTTCTGGATTTTTGTGATAGTGTTTGTCAGATTTAAAAAATGAGGGGTTTTGCTATGTTTTCTCTTTTCATGATCAATATTCATTTAGTATTACTGTGTGTATATATGTGACTGCATGACCAATGTGATTCTGCAATCTGTATACTCAGAAAAATGAGAAATTATATCCCATCTGATTCAAATGTATGATATGTCAAGGTCATTGTACTGTCATGTGTAACTAACTAAAACAAATAAAAATATATTCATTTAGTATATATTCTAAATTCTTAGTATTATATTATTTTTATTAAAGATTCCCTCTCTTTTGCAATCATATGAGCTTCATATTCTCACAAAACCTGGATTCTTGGCTGTCCTTAATGTGTGTGTGTGTGTGTGTGTGTGTGTGTGTGTGTGTGTGTGTGTTTGGATGTTTATTATCTAATTACTAGCCATTTCTTCTACCAATCAGAGCCAAATTTCTGGAAAGACTAGTTCAAGCTTTCTGTGTACATTTTCCAGTAATTTCTCAACTTACTTGGCTTTATTTAGTTTCCATTGTAGTTCCCCCATTGAACTGTCTGACAAACAATTATCAATTATTTCCTTAGATACTGAATTCAGTGGACACTTTCAGGTTTTTGTTGTTTGTTTATTTCCATATGACTCACCTTCAGCATTTGAGATTATTCTCAGCTTTCCCCTGAGGTTTCCATCCTGCTTTATCATCTCCTCAATTTATATCAGCCTCCTTGGCTCATTTTTTATTTTGTTCCTGAATATGTTATTTTTGGTATAGATCTTAAATTTTGATTACCTTGGTAATTTTTGTTTCTATTACTGCTATAGTAAATTACCACTAACTTAGTGGTTTAAAACAATAAAAAATATTTTCCTACAATTCTGAATGTTAAAAGTCCAAAATGAGTTCTAGGCTGAAATCAAGGTGTCTGTCGGGTTGTATTCATTCTGGAGGCTTAAGAGAAATCCATTTCCTTGACTTTTCCAGCATTTTCAGGCCTCTTTGGCTTGTAGCTCCTCCTTCCATCTTTGAAGTTAGCAATATAGTATCTTCAGATCACTCTGATCTAACCCTTGTGCCCTACTTTTTCATTTGTAAAGATCTTGTGAGTACAATGAGTCTGTGTGGATAATTCAGGATAATATTCCCAACTCAATACCTCTCAGTTAATCACATCTATGAAGTTCCTTTTACAATATACAGTAACTTATTCACAGGTCCTGGAAATTAGGCCAGGGATACGTATAAGGGGGGTTGTTATTCTCCCTATCATGCCCCATGGTTTTCTTAATTGTGTTTTCCATTATTGTATCATCTCATCCAGGTGTTTAGTTCCAACTTCAGGAATACTCTGATGATGCCATGAATAGACATACACATAGGTAAGTGTTTCCAGCTTGGATCTCTAGATCCATGAGCACTAGAAGACAATGGCTATTTATCTTCATTTGGATGTTCCCCAAATACTTTAAAGTCTATATTTTAAAAAATTCATCCTTATCTGGTACAACCATCTATCCACTCAGTACATACTTCTTTTTTTATGGAAAATATAACCTGTATTTCATTCTTGACATTTTGTTATTGTAGTCTACCCATTATCCAGTTGGTTCTAAGTTTTATCAATTCTACTTGTTTTAATTCCATGAGCCCATTCTTTCCATTACCATCCAGCATAGACCAGTTCCCTCAGTCTTCTCTTCTCAATTTGATTTCTGCAATAGACTTCAGTCTTTGTACCTATAAATCCATCCTCCACACTATTGCCTCAGTGTTCCACCTTAGAAGGGAGTCTAATAAGTATTAATTAGTAGTATAGGTATGCAATATAAAAAGATAGATTTGTATGTATTGGTAGAATACTTGCTATTGTTGGGATGAGTGTCCCAGAAAGGCCTATGTGTTAAAGGCTTGGTCTTCAGCCCTTGGCCTTGTTGGGAGGTAGTGGAATGTGGGGCCTCATGGGAAGTTTTAGGTTATTGGGAGTGTGCTCTGAAAGGAATTGTGGGCCCTTTGTCTCTTCTTTTTCTTTCTTTCTTTCTTTCTTTTTTTTTTTTTGTTCTTGGCCATGAGAAGAATGACTTTGCTCCACCATATGTTCCCATGATATACTATCATACAATAGGCCCAAAAGGGAAAACAACTGCAGACTCCAAAAACTATGAGCCAAAATTATGTAAGGTATTTTGTTATAGTATCAAAAAGCTAATCTATATAGTATGAAAAAATCTATTTTTCTTTTCCTTCCATCCTTCCCTTTTTCTTCCCTCCTCCCTTCCTTCCTTTCTCTTTCCTTCCTTCCTTCCTTTTTCTTTTATTTTTACTTGGAAGAGTATGTGATATGAAGCATCTGGATCCCTTTGAATTTTTGAAGATTAAATTCCTAAGCACAGCATTTGGTCTGGCTCCTATCTGTCCCTCTGAACCCACTTCCCTCTACCTCCTACCTTATATTTCATACTGTAATACCACCATGCTGTTGCATGAACACATCCTTGCCTCAAGCTTTTTCTTGTGGTATATATATATATATATATATATATATATATATATATATGTTTGTCACATGATGATAACTTTATATGGGCCTTAGGGAGGTGATTAGGTCAGAAAAGCCCACTTCTTATTAATAGAATTAGCACTGTTACAAAAGAGGCCAGAGAGAGCTCCCTTTGTCCTTTCCACCATGTGAGGCTTTAACAAAAATATAGCCACCTATGAGGCAAGGAGTGGGTGCTCCCCAGACATCCAATGTGCAGATGCAGATATCCTTGGTCTTGGATTTTTCAGTCTCCAAAACTACACAAAAGAAATTTCTGTTGTTTATAAGCTCCCCAGTTCATGGTATTTTTGTTACAGCAACCTAAATGCACTGACATAAATTCTGATTCATCCATTTGCATGGAGATATGCCTCCCAGAACTTTCCTTTCTTCACCAATGCCATTTGGAGTTAGATGCCCCTCATTAAGGTTCCATAGTATCCTGTTTTCTCTGTCATAATAATTCCTTATTTTTGTTGCAATCACCTGTTTATTTTTCCCTATAGTCCTCATTTTGAACTGAATGCACATTGAGGGCAAACAACACTGTTTTCTACCTAACCCCTTATATAGTCACTATGCTATGAGGTCTATTCATTAATACTGAATTAATTATTGCAATATGAAAACACAGCTATTGGTGAATGTTAATAATGTGTGCTATTAGTATAAATAACATGCTATATGGAAGCAGATTTGTATGGAGTAGGGAACCTGGGCCTTGAATTGCAACAGATCTGGGTTTATGTCTTGACTTGGCTAATTGTTAATCTCTGAGACCTATCTTTCATTTTTCTTGAGAGATTTAGAAATAAAATAAGGTTTGTAAGGCATTTGGTACACAGAGCTAATTCTTCTATTGGTAGTTAGAATTATTTATAATGAGGATGAACTTTTATGTCTCACATCAAAGCACCTTATTTGTCTACAGTATCAATAGTTGCTGAGATAGAACCAATAACATTTACCCCAATTCTTTCTCACTTCCCATCAGTTTAATCATAAAATAAATATTTTCTTTAAAGAAAAAAATTACAGGATACAGATATATCACTCCTTTATCATATGACAGATGTTAGTTACTTTCTTCACTATGATAATTTTAATTCATCATCTCTGAACCTCTCTGTATTAACAAGAAGCTAGGAATTGATATAGTTATATAGAAAATAAAAGAACATTGTGATTTTGTTTTGATTACTGAGATAAGTACCTTCAAAAAGAGTCTCTTTCTTTTTATTATAAATAAAATGTGAGCTGGGTGTGATGGCATATATCTGTAATCCCAGTGACACTAGAGGCTCAGGTAGGAGGATTGAGAGTTCAAAGCCACCCTCAGCAACTTAGTAAGACCCTAAACAACTCAGAGAGATCCTGTCTCTAAGTAAAATCTAAAAAGGGCTGGGGCAGTGGCTCAGAGGTAAAATGCCCCTGGGCTCAATCCCTGGTATAAAAAACAAAAAGTGCCCCTGGGTTCAATCCCTGGTACCAAAAACAAAACAAAAAGAACTAAATAAATAAAAATGTGTTTATTACAGAAAACGTGAAAAACATTGTAAAGCGTGCACGTGCGTGCGCGCGCGCGCGCACACACACACACACACACACACACACACACAAATTAAGAAATATTCACTGACAACTAACCTAAAAATCTCCCCAGTGTTTTTTCTTGCATGCATATTTTTGCTCTATAAAACATAAGTCAGATAATAACACTATGCTGTTTTGATTTGTTTTTCCACTTAATAATTTCATTTAGCATTAAAATATGCTTTAAAAATTACTTCATAATACTTTATCAATGTGATGTATCATAGTTTATTTAATCTACCTTATTTATTGACATTTAAGTTATTTTTAATTTTTTGCAAAAAATTAAATTACATTATATTACATATAATTACATACATTATATTACATATAATACTAGAGTGAAAAATACCTGAGCATATTTACCCAAATTTGTGGTTTTTATTTTTTTGAGATAAATTACAAAGGATGAAATTTTGGACTCAAAATGTTGGAGGACTTATTGCCAAGTTGCCCTTTTGAAGAGTATGAGTTTATTTTCACTCTAACTATATCCTATTCTAAAATTGGATTCAGATTTAATTGTTATTTTGGTAAATGAAAAATGAAATGAATTTAAAAGTGCACTTTTTTGCGTTTCATATGTTCCTTGGCCTTTTCTATTTCTTGTAAACTACTTGTCTCATTTTTCTCTTGGGAAATTTGTCTCTTTCTTGGCAGTTTGTGGAGTTTTTCCCACATACAGTGACTGTGACTTTGCATCTGTGGGCTCTGGCCATTGGTACTGCTTTCAGTCCTTTAAAACCATCACACCTACTTACTTCCTGTCGTTATATGCTGTTTTCCTTCTCCTCTTTTTCAGGTCTTTAGCAGTCCTTAGGGTGGTCTTCTGTAAACATACCCTTTTTACTTGCCACATTGTGATGTGTTCCCTAAGAAAGCACCGTTAACTTCTTTCTCATACATTCTTCGCTGTCAGAATTCCCTGTTTATTGCTGTGTTCTACAAAACCATGAACTCCATGAGGCTTGCTGTGGTCTGACCACAGTTGCCTTTGCTCCTTGTACTTTGCTAACAGATCCTTGTTCAGATATTCACCCTTGTCTCCTCCCCAACTTAGCCCATGATTTTCAGAGGAGACTGTCATCAGACCTGACTGTAAGGAAAGCCTGATTATCTAATTATCTGTATCCTTTGCTGGTGAGCTTATCAAGATTGGGGGTGTGAAAGAACTTGGGTTAATGGGGCGCAAGGGGAGAGTTGCTGGGGGCAGCTGTTTTGTTTCTTGGGAAACTTCTAAAAACCAATTCTCTTCTTCTGGATACATGATACATGAGGATGAGTCCTAGAATCATCTAGAGAATTTCAGTAAAAAGGAACTGGAGTTCATGGCTTATGTTATTCCTGAAATCAACATCATGGTTGGATTTCTGGTTATGTGTGTCAATAAATGTCTTTATTTATTCCAGATTGAGTTGGATTTGCTATTGCTTATAGCCAAGCACACTCTAACTAAGATAAATGCCCAGTGCCTTAGCGCTCAACAAATATGTATTGTAAATGGAAAATTCTTCATATATGATGCATATGTTTTGTATATTGTCTTCTTTCCCTTACATTTTTTGTTTTGTTTAATTATGAGATAATAAGCATTCACTTTTGAAAGTCAACACAAACATGGAAATATGAAAAAATGCTTTAATCTCTACTCTTTTTTTTAAATTATACCTTCCTCAGATAACTAATGTTAACTATTGATTATGTGTACTTATATATTTTCCTCTATAATAATAGAAACGTATACTTTTGTCTTGTTTAGTTTTTTAAAATCTATTTATTTTACAAAATGAGGTAACACTTTATGTGTTATTGTGTCTTTGCTTTTTCAAGTTAATAGATCATGACTGATTTTATTGATTAGTTTATGTAGGTTAAATTTATTCTAGGCTGGGTGTGGTGGCTCAAACCTAAAGTTCTAGCAACATGGAAGGGAGGCTGAGGCAGGAGGACTGCAGGTTTGAGGCCAGCCTCAGCAATTTAGTAAGAACCTTAGCAACTTAGTGAAACTCTGTCTGTAAAGAAATAAATTTAAATAAATCACTCTGAATTCAATCCTCAATACCCCCTGCCACCAAATCATTTTAATAACTACATAGCATGGCTAATTTCTTTGTATTTATACTTCATTAAATGTTTCTTGCAGAATTTTATTCAAATTATTTTCTTTAACTATAAATCTGAAGTTTTAATTGTTTCCTCTTTGTTCCACTTTTTGTCTGCAAATTTGACATTAAAAGAAAACATTGTTTGATGGTGTGACTTAGGTAATGTGAAAGCTATATAAACTTTTCAAGTGTTAAGGAATCTGCTTTGCCATCTTGAAATTTAAAAAAGTTTTTAAAAGAAGGTTGTTCTTTTCTCTGCTTATTACAACTGGAAATTTTTCCTTTGTGCCCTTTCCAAGAAACCACACCTAGAGAACAGCCCTAGGGAGACTTCTCAGTGCAGGTAAGAAAAAGTGATGGGTTTACATGGTATCTAGAAATTAGGCAAAAGCTAAAGATAAGATTTTAACCCCAACTCAGCAAATCAGGACTAGTGATTTTCCTTTAAATTGAAGATTTGATTCTTAGGAATGTTTATTAATCATCAGTGGGGGATATAATTTTATTTTTATGCTCTATTAAATTTTAATTCTTGATGTTTGGTGATAGTTCAATTCCTTTTAGTTGGCTATAGTTGGAAGGGTGAATGTGAAATGACTATAAGGATGAATTTTTCTCCCCCACTTTCTTTCAAAGATATGTAAGAAGAGAAAGTGGTGATTTAAAACTGAAGAGAAACTAAAATTACTTGGCACAGTTATGCTGAAGGTGACACACCATCAAGGTTTTTACTGGTTTCCCTAAGGAACAATTTGTTCTTGGCAATAGTAAAACCTAATTTGAGAGAGAGAGAGAGAGAGAGAGAGAGAGAGAGAGAGAGAGAGAATGTGATTCAGACCAAATTGAATAATATGATAAGGGTAAGATGTGGGTAGTCACAGTATTTCCAAGCAGTTTTTACCAGCTAAATAACAACAAAGAGAACCATATGGAACACCCTGTGGTACATGAACCTATAAGCCAGACAGATAAAGGTGGCTGTAGTTTCTGTGTAAGTTCAAAGCACAGATGAAAATTAGCTCCTCTGGGTATAGTCATTTCAGACTCCAGGAACACTGGTAATTTCCTGAGGTTAGAAATATTGCAAAAGTCTAAAGCCAGACTTTTCCTGAGGTCGATAGACTCAGCTTTTCTAAGTATAAAGTGATCCAGGGAGAGCAAACACTGAGTTGCTCACAGAATCACTGAAAACAACATCAGGAGCAAACGAAAATGAAACAAGAGAAAGAAAACTTACTGTTTTATTCTTAGGATAGATACAAACATATGTGGGTTTTCTTAATTTTTATTTTTTTTCACAATGAACCAAGATTTCATTTTTTATGATATATCTTTTCCTGGGTAGAATATGCTGGTAGCCTTCCATGGGTTGGTCAAAGAAAGAGAAGCAAGAGAACAGAAATTGGTTCTCTTGATTGTACTAAAGAGTCCTGTATTTGGAAATCACTGAAGGTGACTGGAATCAGGATACTAAGTGAATGATCAAGAGTACATTTGGTTTTCTATGATATAATCATATGCTGTTTGTTCTGTAACAAATAGTATTTTACATTAATGTTCTCAGTAATTTAAAATTGCTTTCTGGGTGATTTTATTGTGGCATAGAGGGACTCCAGTATTTCTAGGAAGATTACATTTTGAGTATCAATTTGTACTTTAAAGGTTCCATGTCTGTTAGCTTCAAAGTCATTATTAGAAAAAGAATAGCCCTCATATTTAATAACTTAAGTTTGATTTAACCAGGTTAGAATTAGCATGTCAGACAATTGCCATAAGTTGAAAAGAATTCTGATATGCCCTTCTTTGGCCCTGACTCTTCTTTTACCAGACATAAATCATCAAATTTCTAGTGCAGTTTTATGGGTCAGGGCAGAATGAGAAGAATTCAATGAAATTCTGATGCAGATGAAATAAACTTTATTTATTCATTTAATTTGAATCATAATTTGAATTCAGCAGAGTTCTAATAGTACTTTTGCAATGTTTAAAAGGATAAGAATGAGGATAAAATACTTAGTTTAACTATGTATTAATATTCTGTCTTATTTTAATTTATTTCAAAATAAAATATTTTCAATTTATCAAGATAAAATATAAAAGGGGAAAGAAGGGTGAAGTATGGTAATGGTTAAGAGTGAAGTAGGCCACCCTTGCAGATGGGCTACAGACACAAACCTGTTTCCTTATAGCAAATTCATGAGGAAAATACAATTGGTTCTAAGAGTGTCAGAGTCCATAGGATAAGCAAACTTCAATCTCAGTGGAATTTATAACTATTCATGGCACAGATGCTAGAAATTGATATTTGTTTTCTACCAAAGAGAAAATGCTAGATATTTCATTCCTTGATTCCACCTCCACAGAAAACATTATTTTCTAGCATTTCCAAAGCCTTCTCAGGGAGACTGATAGAGGAGAGGAAGGGGATCATGTCAAAGAGGAAAGAGATCATGCCAAAAAAGGAAGGGGATGATAAGGGAGGGTGTGTGGGGGGGTACATATGATAAACTCTTTATTCTGCATAATTAACATGCACTATTTTTTTTAAAAGCCTTCTCTCTATAGCTTGAGAACATCAGTTAAGATCAAATTTTAGTAAGAGTTGCCCAGGAAGAATCATACAGCAGGACAGTTACTTTGCTCTGGCTGATTGACAGTTACTGTTGGTCTGGTTGATTGTGGGCATTGATTTTACTCTGCATAATAAGGGGAATTGGGAGAGTGCTGACCCTTCAAAGAGTTCTCCACAAAGAGTGCTCCTCTCAGCAGTTTCTGAATATTGTGAATTTGAAGTAATATTCCTTGATGAGTAGCTAGACGGTGCAATTTGTGTTTCATTAAATATCTTGTCAGGAGCCGGCACTGTCATTGTTGCTGGGTATAGTGACAATCTCTGGTGAAACTGCCCAGCCACTTGAATGTGGGCCTGACCTGGCTTAACGAGATAGAACAGGGGGTGAGAGAAGCTACTCCCCTTTGCAGCTCTGTTTGGAACTGGCAACTTTTCTCTAATACTGGCTTCCAAGTCCTTGAGGCCAGGGGCTGTACAAATTGGAGATGGAACACTCCTGTGCTGGAATTAGGCTCTGGGACTTAATCCTCAGTAGAGCACTTTAGGTTTCCTGGGGAATTTTATTTACCTTTAGAAATTTAAAATCCTCATCTATAAGTGAAAATGAATAAGTAATATCTTCACAGAGTTGTTGTGAGGATAGAAATATAGCTAATGGAAAGAGTTAGATATTGTCACTGTTACTTGTTTTTGTGGTAAGAGAGCAGTGTGGCATAATAGATATATTATACCGTCTTCAAAGTCAGATACTCTTTGGTCAGATTTGTGTATTCTTGGACAATAACTTTACAACCCTATAACTCAGCATATTCCTCTAACTCAGTATCTTCTTCTGTAAATCACAGATAACAGTGCTAACTTCTAGAGTTGAGTAAAACTTATAAAGGGCAATGTGATCATAATTTCTGAATGGGGGAAAAACAGGAAAGTCTATTTGACAAAGCTAAAAGACAATTGACAGGGGAAAAAACTACTTATATCACAAATAAATGTGTAACTTCCATACTATATAAAGAATTCCTAAGATTCAGCAACTCTATTTGAAAAACAGGAGCAGATAAGGAAACAGATGCTAATAAGTTTATGAAAAAGATGCTCAGCTCCATTCATAGTAAGGAAAATTTCAAAGAGATACCATTTCTCTCCTGCTAGATTAAGAGAAACTTATAAATTTGATGACATACTCTGCCAGTGATCATGTGCTTCAGTAGGTGGCGAATGTAGCATATAACACCTGTGGAGGACTATCCAGCACAAACTACCAAAATTATTGGGGCATTTGACTCCTTGCCACAGAAATCTAACTTCTGGTGATCTATTCTGTTGATAGACCTGAATAATCACAGAACAGCATATGTACAAACTACTCATTATGGAATAATCTCCAGCAGCAGAAGACTTGAGACATTACAAACACCCACTAAAAGGGATCTAGTTCACCACACGATGGAGTACCATGCAGTTGTGAAAAGAGTGAGCACATTCACAATGTGCTGAGGTGAGTTCTCCAGGGTATGTTAGTGTTAACTGGAAAAGCAAGGAGCAGCACTGTGATGATGGAGATGGAGGAGGANATATGTGGTGCTGAGTATCGAACCCAGTGCCTTACACATGCCAGGCAAGAGCTCTACTACTGAGCCACAGCTCCAGCCCCTAAAAAGCATGTATTTTCAAAAAGCAATAATATAAGAATCCAGGCTACTTTAATCTAAAAAAAATAAGAAATTATATCTGTATTTATATTTTTATGAAGACATTTTGGAATAGTAGTCAAGACACTAATAAAAATGGCTATACATAACATCATTAGCCTAGGTTCATGATTGACTGCATATATACTGCAATGCTACATCGTGTACAACCAGAGAAATGAAAAGTTGTGCTGCAGTTGTGTACAATGAATCAAAATGCATTCTGTTGTTACATATACCTAATTAAAATAAATAAATAAATTAAAAATGACTATACATAATAGGTGTGGAGTCAAGGTGGACAGGAATGGAGTGGCACTGGGATTTCATGAAGTTTACTTTTTAAATACGTTGCTTTGATTTTTGAACCTTGTAAAGTATTATCTATTCATAAGACATTATGTAAATATTATCTTTAAATGAAGGAGTCCTCTGTCATGTTATGTCTCTATCTCTAACGTTCAAGAATATGTCTTAGAAAATATGGCTTAACATAGATAATTGTTCAAAGGATTAAGTACCACAAATCTTTCATCCCTAGATTTTGCTTTATTTACAATTAGCCTAGGTTTGGAACAATGAAGTTATGATTTGTGTAAATCAAACTTAAAATAATTTTATCTCTTATTTTTAAAAGCAAAAGCAGCATTTTTATCCCTGTTGGTATTTCCAGGTTATTTCTTCCTTCCCTGGCATTTGCATTTTAAAAGGACTGATATTTTACTAAATTATGAGATAAAACTCCTAACCCTAAAGTTTTTTCAAATCAATTCTTTTTTCCCCAATTACCTGATATTGGATACAAAGCACGTAGGCTTGTATGGTAAGAAGCCAAGTTTCTAATCTCATATTTAAGAGGTTGTGATTCTCTTGCTGGTGTTCTCCGTGGGGAGACTAATTCAACCTATACCTAACCAGCGTTTATGGAGTGTGTCTGTATGTTCCAGGCCCTGTTATCTAGCAACAAACCAAACTGACAACAGCTGCTGCCCTCAGTTGTTTATATTCTTGAGGAAGATGCTCTTGCTACCAGAAGGTACACAGTGAAGAAGGCTGAAGCTTGGATGATGCTCAGATACCACCTCAGACTGACATTCAGGACTGAGGACCACATGTTGCTAGCAGAAGTGTGCTCAGGCTGTTCCAAGTAGGTGAGAGGGTGAGGTGTGTAGGTAGATGTTAACCCTGGACTGCTTCCACAGCCAGTCTGCTGCCTGGTCTTTCACAAGGGGTATCCACTACATCAGCCTCCCCAAAGGGGCTGCTGGACTGCTCCCCTCCTTCATTCACAGTCTTGTGTCTCCTAGTCCTTTTCTTCTCATTCCTTCTGTCCTCAGTTCTCCCAGAATTTGTTTATATTTCTTTACAGACATGATGGAATTCCAGGTCCTTCTGGTGTTATAGATATTCAAGTGTATTCCATTCTGAATATCAGTGGATTTCCCCTTCTTCTAGGGCCTTGTGGTTTTATAGAGGGATCAAATTCAAATGGAGTGGAGGAAGGAGTGAAAATTATTGGGTGTATGCACACGTATGTGTGTTCATTTGGAATCAAATATTAGCTGTAACACATCAGCTTTGATACTTTCTTAGGAGAGTCTTTGAGTTGCTTGAGAGATTCACGTGGCTCCAATCATTAACAAAAAATTGAGTGGCTGGGGTTGTGGCTCAGCAGTAGAGCACTTGCCTTGCATGTGCGAGACCCTGGGTTTGGTCCTCAGCACCACATGAATGAGTAAGTGAAATAAAGGTATTGTGTCCAACTACAACTAAAAATATATATATATAAATATTTTAAAAAATTGACATTATTTCTTTAAAAGGAACAACCCTTGGTATTCTTGTACTTGGACTTTCTTTGCCTTGGGTGACAATACAATCAATGTTAAATGACTCAGAGGACAGCTGGTCCAGCTACTTTACTAATTTCTAAGTTTTTCCCAGAGAACTCAATAGAGAGTAGAAGATAATAGGATGGTGACAAGTGTAGGGATAGGAAGCCTCACTTTTGGCTGTTAAATGCCAAAGCTAAAGAATTGGGTTGAAAATTAAATTTGGCATTTTATTTCCAACCTCCTTAAATTCTATAAGAGAATTTTTAGCATTTTCCATTAAATGAACAGGATGAAAAACAAACTGGCAATAAACAATGGCAAACAAGGGAGTTGGTACTGGGAGTGCTGATTTCCTATGGAGGGGCTGTAGAAGCGAAGCCTTTCCGAAGTGTGTCTGGATGGTTTTCCCTGCAGTCGCAGCTTTGGCATGTTCCCCAAAATATCCTTTTTAGGAGCAGGAGTCATCCTCCTTAAAGATGAGTGTTGATAGCCATGAGGCCCAGGAGAGGTTATCTTGAATCAGTAACAGAAAGGAACTGTATGAAATTATTATTTTTAAGACTCTAGAGCCCCTCCATGAAAATTCCTCTTTTCACTTTTAGGAAAGATTATGGCATCTGACACATACTCTTCTATACTTAAGCTGGAGAAGTTAATATAGTAGCATTCATTCCTGTTCTTGTAGTGCTCTGTATTTCCAGGACTACATCTCTAGAAGATAAACACTTTGATATTTTCTCTCTTTGAAGAGGTTTCTTGACTTCACAATAATGTGGCATTACCATTTTAAAGACTTTTCAACAAACAATAATAACAATGCTGGATGATATGGATTATTCAAGACAGTTGTTCTCAAATCTGTTTAACATTATTTATTTATCATAAGAGATTAGTGACTCAGTCAACACATTTGTTCTCCTACAGTGGTCAAATGTCATTTGGTTACTATTAAAACAGTACTCATGAAGAGTGCTTTTCTTAGTATAGAAGCAGAACAAAATAGATTAGCTTTCCTAATAAAGAAAATATTTTTGGAAGATAATCTTTGTTTTTAAGTGAAAACTTTTTACTTTTAAAAAATATCTCATAACAGAGATGAATATCTTTTGGCATATACATGGTAACTTCTTTTAGTAAGTATAATTTTAGTTTCATAGTCTTACATTTAAAAGTGAAAAAAATTATGAACTAAATATTGTTGTGCTTTTAAAAATCATACAAATATGTACTTATGTATTCCAGTTTTCTTTTAAGTAATAGCTATGGCCATGAGAAGGACTTCGTTGTCAAATTTCAAGGTCAACACATAGAGAATAGAACACTAATTTTAGAGCTATCTTACCTCAGAAATTAGAAACATATTGCATTTTTTATTCCATTAAATAAACTCAGCAAATGTTAACTTTTTGCCACATTTACTTATATAAATTTTCTGCTGAATTATTTTAAAGTAATTTTAGATATATCTCCAACCTAAATATTTTTTTGTATCAACTCTAAAATGAGACATTTTTATACATATAATACCAAATAGTATCATTACTGTGCCAAAGAAAATCAATGAAACTTCCATGATATTATCTAATATTGTTTGCATTTTAAAATTTCTCCAATTAACTATAAATATCTTTCAAAGTTAATTTGATTAAACCGCAGATCCAATTAAAGTATAGCATTACCTTGCATTGGCATGTTCTTTAGTCTCCTTGATCCCTGATTCTCTCCTCCCACCCACCTTTCTCTTTTTTTTTTTTTTTTGGCTATTGGGGATTGAACCCAGGGGTGCTCAACCACTGAGCCACATACCCTTAGCTGACAGAGCACTCTTGAAATTTACTTAGTCTCTACAGCAACACCATAAAGCCCTGGAAAGGTGTCCCATCTCCTACAACATCCTGGGAGATGATGAGGACTGAAAAGACCTAAAAATTGTAAAGCACTTTATGGACTGTGATGAAAGATCTCAGTTGCAAATGTCATCATTAGCCAGGAGACTGGAAATGTACTAGATCACAAACATCCCAAGGGTGTCAGTAGGACGAGGCAGCAACAGAAAGCATGGTTTCTGATGCCAGTGCAGGACCATCACAAGCAAGAAACCTCTCCCATTATGCCACTGGAGCCTCCAGGGTAGACATATCACTCAAAAGGGTGAAGACGGCTGATAAAATAGCCTCACCAAACTTAGCTCTCCCAGAACAGAGATGGTTTTGTACAGCTTTGTGTGACAGATACACAACTTTCAATTCACTTTTGCTATATTATTGCTTTTTGAAAATACATGCTTTTTAGGGGCTGGAGCTGTGGCTCAGTAGTAGAGCTCTTGCCTGGCATGTGTAAGGCACTGGGTTCGATACTCAGCACCACATATAAATAAATAAATAAATAAATGTCCATTGACAGCTGAAAAATGTGTGTGTGTGTGTGTGTGTATCTGTTAAAAATACATGCTTTTTAAAAAAACATGTAGTCTGTATTCACTGTCTTCGTTTATTTTTTTTCTTATTTTTTATTTTTCAGTTCTGAAAATCAAATCCAGGGCCCTTTGCATGCTAGGCATTTATTTACTTGTGGTACTAACTCCTCAACCCAATTTATTCATGTTCTGGCCTCTTTATCTCACATCATCAGCTTCTGTTGTAGCCTGCAGTGATATCCATAATATCAGTTCTAAAGAATGATTTAGTGGTTATCTTGCTTGTTCTCTCGCAGTACTCAGCATCATTGGCTTTCCTTCTAAAAACACCCAAATTATGCAGAATATCAAAAAAAGATAAAATCTCAGAAAATATTAAAATATCATGTGTCAACTACCCAGATTTAACATATGTTAATATTTTGCCATATTTGCCTCAGATTGCTAAGCTTTTTTCTTAAGGAATGAAATCTTATAATGAAAGTCATCATCATTGCATATATAATTTATGTCTTTCATCACAGTGCAGATCTTTGGCTTTTATTAAATATGTATCTTTGACATGAACTATAGAATTAGTGTATCAATCTCCATGACATACTCTGAGAGGATTCTTTAAAATATGTTTTTTTTTAGTTGTAGATGAATACAATGACTTTATTTTATTTATTTACTTTTTTAAATTTACTTTTTTAATGTGGTGCTGAGGATCAAACCCAGTGCCTCACATGTGCTAGGCGAGCGCACTAGCACTGAGCCACAACCCCAGCCCTCTGAAAGGACTTTAATCATTATTGTATTGAAGTTAAAGACCAATATCAAAATGATTGGATCTTTACAATATTAGTTCTTCCCTTTATGAACATGACATAACTTCATATATTCATAAAAATTGTAGAACCCTCAATAACTCAGTGATAGAGCATTTACCTAATATGTGCAAGCCCTGGGTTCAAGTTTTAAAATGTATTGGCATATTTAACGTATTCTTGTGTTTTTTTTAAAACTCTGTTGTCTCTGTTATACCTCATGTTTTATTTCTGATGCTGCTTATTCTTTTTTGTTTTCTTGATCAGTATTGTCAGTGATTCACTTGTATAATGAATGGTCTTTTCAAAGAACTAGTCCTGAGTTTTGGGAATCATATCTGTTTTCCTTTCATTATTTTATGTTCTTATCTTTATTTCCTGTTTGATACATTTTGTCCTTGCTCTAAGTTCTGTACCTAGCTTCTTGAGAACAAATACTCCACACAGTTTGCAGTCGACTTGTTTTGTTTTCTAACCTATGTTCAGATATAAGACATCATATGAACCAAATGTAGCTACTCTTAGAAATTTAGATATTGGTGCTTTTTTGTTTCATTGTGGTCAAATTCCTATTATGACTTTTTAATAGTTATTTTTAGTTATAGGTGGACACAATATTTTTATTTTATTTTTATGTGGTGTTGAAGATCGAACCCAGTGCCTCACGCCTGCTAGGTGAGTGCTCTACCTCTGAGCCACAACCCCAGCCCCCCATTATGACTTTTTAACCCATGACTTATTTAGCTTTTTAAATTATTTATTTATTTATTTTGAGCATTGCTATTTTGCCAAGAGCGTCCTCAAACTCCTGGACTCAAGTGGCCTCCTGCCTCTCAAATAACTGAGACTGTAGACCTGTTCCACTGTCCCTGGCCCCATGAATTATTTAGAAGCATGGTTTTTAGATACAGTATGTACCTTATCTTCTTCTTCTTATTATTTTTTTTGCGTGCTAGGGATTGAACCAAAGACCTTGCACATGTTAAGTAAATGCTCTATCACTGAGTTATACCCCAGCCCTGAATATTTTTTTTATAAAGCTATCTTTAATATACTGATTTCCAGTTCCATTGTATTTGAAGTAAAATAGCATTGTCTTAAGAAAATAGAATATTGTCTTAAGAAAACAGACTATTTGAGAAGCTGAAGGAAATGGGAGGGGTAAATAGGGAAGACGAGAGGATAGTAGTTAGAATCAATCAAAGCAGGATATATGTATACATGGAAATGTCACAGTGAACTCCATTAATTTGTACAGTTAATACAACTAAATAATTATTATAAAGAAAAATAAAGTAGTCTGTATTATGTTAAGTGTTTGATGTTAAATTTTCTTTGTGGTCATTAATATGGTTGGTTGAGTTTTTAATTGTTGAGGAGAAATAATTAATTGAGTGTCAGCACAGCATTAAAGGTTAAAAAAATATATCAGGAAATGGAAGCAAATCTTTGTTCTAGCATTCTCCAGCTATGAGAACTTGGACAGGATACTTAACCTACTTGTGCCTGTTTCCTTATTTCCTCCAAATGAGAAGGCCATGCTAAACCTCATTGACTTGATGATATCTGAGTAGAGACCCTGAGGAACTGAGGAAGCCAATCACCTTGATATCTGGACCAAGAATGTTCTTGGCAGAGGACAAACTGGGGGCAATAGCCCTAAGGACAGTGTAAGATCAAGTTTTATAGAAAGGTGTATGCATGGGAGCATACTGTAGGATAAATGGTAGGGGAGGTAATAGCAGAGAGAAAGCAAAGTCAGGCAAGCTCAATTTAACAGGAGGAAGAAAAAATACTAAGAAAATGCATAATAAATAGAAAGTAATTTACTATGGCATAAATAAATGAGTTGTCATTGAATAAATCCAAATATATCAGTAACTTCACGATTCAGACTAAAACCCCATTTAGAGGAAGACACTAGCGAAGATTTCTTCCTTAATGTGTCTAGCCACTGCCAGCACCTGTGATTAGGTTGCAACTCATGAATGTCTGAGGTGAGTGCTAGGTGTGTTGTGTTCAGCACACCATAAGGACCAATCATCCAAACCAAAATGCTCCCAGAAACATGGCGGCATTTTTAAAGAGGGCAGCCTCATTGAAGAATTTGTACTTATTCCATAAAAGTAAGCTTGGGCAAGTGACTAAAAGTATGTCCTTACTTGACATATCTTGGGCTCAATGGCCAGTTCCTACTGACATTTATTTAACTTCTGAAGACCAGTCTGGTGAAGCCACCTTTTCTTTTTTCTTTTCATCTTGAACCTTCTGCTTTTCTTCTCCTGATGACCTTTCCCTTTCTGCTTGTGACTGCTTCTTAGGTTACCTCTCAGCCAACTTTTTAGCATCAATTAGGCCACATTTTCATAGTTATGACTTCTTTAAGACATACTAGAATTGGGCTTGATTAAAAGTACGTAAGGGACCAGGGGCCAGTATTGGGAGGGCCTGGTCAAAAGAAGTTTCTGGAAAGTTGAGACACAGATTAGTGGAAGCAGTGGTAACAGGAGCTGATGAGTCAGTTTCACCCACCAGAAACTTCCTATTCTTCAAGTGACCATCTAACAGTCTGGGATTTACTTGACATACTTCTTTGCATTTTCTGAGGTATGCTAATTTTTGTTCAGGGTCATTAGGTGTTGGAGTCCAGATAGAGGGACACCATTGCTGCCAACAGAGCATATCTACTTGTTGCACAGCTTGTAGACAGCCTTTACTCTCTACCACACATACTCTCCTGCTGCTCAATATTATAATATGATGGAAATTTTTTTGCAGGGAATTTTAGGTGGAAGGTAGTTTTGGCCAAGATGGAATGTGCCAGTGCTAAGAGGCCCACATTTCTGAACAGTGATGAAGACCTAAAGGCACATGGCTTGTTTCAGGATTTGTATAGAGGTTTACAGCCACCATGATCCAGCAAGGAAAGGGTAAGACCTAGAAGAGTTTGGGATATGAAGAGCTGACCAGACTATTGATGGTGAGAAAGATATCAAGGAGAACTCTTATATTTGGGGTTGCTTTCAGCTGTATATATATTTTTAAATATTTATTTTTCAATTATAGGTGGACATAATATCTCTATTTTTTTAAAATCAAATCCAGTGCCTCATGCACGCCAGGCAAGCACGATACCTCTGAGCCACAACCCCAGCCCTCAGCTGTATATTTTAAAATGTTATATTTTAATTAGTGTTTGGTGACATATATGTTTGTGGGTTAGTTAAGGAAAGGAGGGATTCCGAAGCTAGGCTCATGTGCTTTTCCAGTGGGGAATTTCTAGGGATTGATTAGTTCTATATTTTCTTGTCTATTTTCATAAGCCTTTTAAAATTGGTACATAAGTTTACAAAATAAGAATAAAACCCTGAGACTGATAGCTTTTCGCCTGCTCTGACTTCTCATTGCAGTACAAACTCTACATGTGCCTTTTAATCTTTTTCAGTAAATTGAAGTTGTATTTTGGGAGCTCCTGGTCCAAGTTAATGAGATTTAGATTGCTGTGATCTGTGAGTCCTAACTGAAACATGATTGGGGTCTTGTGGTTTTCCTATTGCATGAATATATGAAGGTGATGAGATATATAAAAAAAAGTTTAGAAAATCTGTCAAACAGTATGAAGTCTGGAATTGGAAGAGAAGTTTTAAAATGTAGGAGACACATATTATTTTGTCTGCTCTCTTAAAGTATAAAACTTTTCTTTATAAAATGCCTAGTAAGGAAAATGTACTGCATCTTCCTTATGTGATCAGACCTCACAGCTATGTTCTTTTTTTTTTTTTTATTGTGGGTTGTTCAAAACATTACAAATTTCTTGACATATCATATTCCACACTTTGATTCAAGTGGGTTATGAACTCCCACCTTCACCCCATACACAGATTGCAGAATCACATCAGTTACACATCCATTGATTTACAAATTGCCATACTAGTGTCTGTTGTGCTCCGCTGCCTTTCCCATCCTCCACCCTCCCCCCTCCCCACCTCTCCCCTCCCCTCCCCTCCTCTCTCTCTACC
>NW_025999842.1:17233463-17238789 GCF_001458135.2 Marmota marmota marmota | reverse complement strand
ATATATATCTATATATATATATAAACATAAAGGTATTGTGTTCATCTACAGCTAGAAAAAATATTTTAAAAAAATACAGACTCCAGAAGAGAAAAAAAATAGCTCTTCCTGCTAGCTCCTAATGCCTGCAGACTGTCTTGTTCTGAAGCTTGCTTTTTTTGGATATTACCAGTGGTAGGAGATAGCTCCTGTAGGCCACCACTTGCTTTCTTGGACCCTCATTTTCAGTTAGTTTGACTTGGGGCAACTGTTTCAAGATCCAACCTAGATTGAGCCTCAGCTTTCTTAAGGAGCCCTTCACTGAACAACCATCTCTAAAAGCATCTATATGAGAATCTAAGAGAAATGTTTTCTTTTAATTGATTAATTTTCTTCTCCACTGCCATTGAAGGGATGAAGGTTTAATTATGTTTGGCTCCTCTATTTCAATCTTATTTAGACAGAACTTAGCAATTGTGAAACTCAAAATATTTCTTTGCCAGAATACTTTGAATAGTTTAAAATCAATCTCTGATTCATGATAACATTTGAACAAAAATGTGTTCTGTTCCCTGATTATTAGTACAGTCTTCCTTTTTGTTAGTGGGAGAAAAGATAAAATTGTGAAGGAAAACCTCATTACACAGGCTAATGTCAGCTTTTTTACTCTTTGTATTCCAACTATGGTAAAGTAATCACAAGCAAGAGAAATATTTAGAACCAAAATAACACCTAATCTCCATTAAAGTCTAGTGTTGATGCTATTAAACCATCAAATTTTTGGTGCCTCCTGCAAAAAATCTGTTCATCAGTTATTTCTAAATGGTAAAGATAGGAACATGTGACTATCCTAGTATCCTGGTATCTACAAGGTAATATCATAGTTATGACAGAATTTCACAAGAATATATGTTCCAGAGAGGCAAGAACTTTAAATTTTTTAACTGTTGTATTTACAGTACCCAGACACTTGATAGAATTTGTTGAAAGAATAAATCACTCACTAGGGCATGGAATTTGTATTCAGACAGACCATATATTAGTCAGGGTTCTCCAGAGAAACAGAAACAATAGGACATATATCTATATAGAGAGAAATCTATCATAAGATATTGGCTTATCTGATTATTTTAAGGATGGCCTTAGCCTAAGCAACTTCATTTAAATAAACCTGCAGTCCCACCAGGCACCAGCCTACAGAGCCCTCCAATATGCCATCAGGCATAACCTGATAAAGACAAGTCACTTTCTACAACTCTGATAAAACTCGAGTGAAGTCACTGTCATTTGCCTTCGCCCTGATAAGAATCAGATGTGTGAGATCAGGGCAGAAATCACCAAACCATATGTCCTGACCCTAAAATGTAAGACATCACTAAGAAAGCCGGTACCAGCTGATAGGGACTGAAAGGGTGAGCAGAAGCCCCCAAATTTAGTATAAATGATGGAGCAAATGAACAGACATTTAGCCAGCTGACACTGATGACCACATGCCAGAGAGCCTGATAAGGACCTGGATTGACATCCCAACTCTTCTCATCATTTGCCTGATCCTCTGCATCTCCTCACCACTCTCAAACTCTACAGCGATATCTTGACCCTGGTGAGAATTGCAACTTCTCCTTTCAACCCTCTCCTCAACCAGCCGTCAGCTCCACCCTAGGAGAAGCCTTCATCAGTTCCTGACCTGACTATTATGGTCTGAGTGATTGTGTGTTTGCTGGACTTAAGGCCTAAGACTTGAGAATCTAGATCTTGGCACTTGAGCTTAGCATGCAGAGAGAAAATCTGTAATGAGTCTATCATGATTAAGTGTGTTTGCAGTGCTTAGGATTAATTTAGAATTATTTGCTTTGAATTGACTATGTCTATTGCAGGGCCCAGCATTAAGGATTGTAATTTTCTTGATTAAGGACCTATAGAGTAAAATTACATTGAGTGATTTGAGTGAATAAAGCATTGAAAATAGCAGAAGCATGTGGATATTTTTTATTTCTCCCCCTCAATTGCATAAGTTGCTTCTTTGCCCATCGTGACAATTATACAGGTAAAAAGTCTCCCAATTGGCCAACCTAGGGAGACTAAGGAAAGCTGGGTGTAATTTTGGTCTCAGCCAGGAAGGCAGGACAAAAGAAGCTCAAAGTTTTCCTCTCCTTTTTTGTTCTACTCAAGACCCCTGTTATATTTCACAATGCCCATCAGTACTGGAGAAGGCAATCCACTTTTCTTTTTTCTTTCTTGCCNTCCGCGGGCTCCTAGCCCCGGTCCAGAGAAGTTCCGGGAGCCGGAACTCGGCTGCTTAGTGCTTGTTGTATGCTCTAATAGGAGCAGGGTCCAAGAGGCAGCCTCCGCAGGCTCCGTGGCCCTGGGCCAGGGCGGTTCCGGGACGGTTCTGGGAGCCGGAACTCGTCCGCCCCGCGCTCGGTGTTCGCTCCGATAAGCTCAGGTTCTAAGAAGCACCCAGGCGCTGAACCCTAGCAATCTGTCTGCAAGCCGCAGGCGAATTGCAGCCTGAAATTACCTGATCTATGGCTGAATGAGCTGCGGTCAGTCGAAAACAGGGAAGGTGACGTCAGTTTACCAACATGGTGGCTGCTGGCCTCCTCTGTGGTCTGACCGGTGTGGAGAACCGAGATGGACCGCTTCCTTCCCCCGTCTCGAACCCAGAATTCAGCCCTGAGTACGGTGCTTGCGCGGCTGGCAGAAACTGCAGCGCTGTAACCCTGCGTCTCTATCCCAGCGCGCGCTGCAGACTCTAGCCGCGGGGCGATTTGCTGAATAAGCAGTGTTACCCTCCGTGCGACAAACCTCTCGCGTTTGAGTCCCCGTAGCGGATCCTCGTGCGATGGAAATCCTTCCTCCAGGTTCCGGAGCACCCCACTATTGCTGGAAATTCCTAACAAGATATCCTTTAGCCGTCCTGACTTGTCATACTCCCACACAGTGAAGCAGCACACGGGGGCAATGCACTCCCCTCGCCGCCATCTTCCTTCTCCTCACAGCTATGTTCTTAAGTACAGTTTTTGGAAAACTTACAGCAGCAAGGAGCATTTTTAGAAATAACTATGAAATCCTAATTGCATAAACTCTTCTCAAAAGCTCTGTTGGAAATTTCCCAGAAGCTATAAGAGTATGAATGATTATGACCTTGGAACTTCCTGATTTCCATATACTTAAACATTTTCCATGTTAAGGTCATAGTAAATAATAGAACAGTATGATTTTTAAAATCTACTAACAGTGAAATTATTGAATAAATACCTGTGGAGGGAGATGTTTCATGTAAATAAACTATCCTAAGGATGTTAGGTATGAGGGTCCACACTTTACAATTATACAACAGCTGTCTAAACACACAATGTGCTAACATGAAAAGAAGGATTTGGGGGACTTGTGGAAGAATTGTGGTCTCATAACTTATTCAGACACACTATATTATAGTTTATTTTTTAAAATTTGATTTTAGTTGTTGATGGACCTTTATTTAATTTATTTAAATGTGGTGCTGAAAATTGAAATCAGTGCTTTGAACATACTAGGCACATGCTCTATCACTAAACTACAATCCCAGCCAACTTTATTATAGTTTTAAACCTTATTTAAAATTATTTTAAGGCTGGGTTGGCAACATAATTTAAGTTTCTTTGTTTTGTTTATTATTGAACCCTCTCTCCACAGATATGCTCAACTGAAGCATATTTTATCACAAATTCTTGATAAGTGACTTTTTGGTTAAAAAAGTATGACATAAAAATGAGAGGAACATACTTTCATTTTTATAAACCTGGTGCTGAGTAACTATAGCTACTTACATCATGGACAAGATTGAATGAAACAAAAAGGATCAAATATTTGGGTTGTTAGGTTGTTAAAACAGTTGTTAACACCATTGTGTTGGCTGTCCTTTGATCCTTCTTGCTCAAATAAATGTCTTCCAAACATTTAATTCATTTTCAGAAGTGAATTTGGGATGTTTAAAAATATTTCCTTTTAAAATTGCTTTTCATATTCACAAATAAATTGAGCACAATTACTACTGTGATTGTTATGAATGCAATAAAGATTTCATGATTTTATTCTTGTACACCTATTAATTCTTGGAGAAATAGTTTCTTTAAAGAATCATGGTGGTAATGGTGGTTAATACACATGAGAAAGAGGTTGTAGTTACCTAATTGAGATGAAATATATATATATATTTTTTTTTTACCTGTGTGAAAGGCAGTCTCTCAACCGTTGTTGTTTTTTTTTTTTTTTTTTTTTTACCATTTTAGTTGATCTTTATAATGCAGAGGTTGGATATTGTTATAGTTTAGATATGAGTTGTCCTCCAAAAGCTCAGGAGTGAGACAATGCAAGAAAGTTCAGAGGTGAAATGTTTGGGTTATGAGAGCTTTAACTTAATCAGTGCATTAATCCTTTGGTAGGGATTAACTGGGTGGTAACTATAGACAGGTATGGGGTCTAGAGGAGTTAGGTTGATGAGCCCATGCCCTGGCGGTTTATATTTTGTCCCTGGTAAGGGGAGCTATCCCTCTGCTTTCTGGTGCCATGTTTCCAGATGCTTATTCTGCCACACCATTCCACCATGATTTTCTGCCTCACTTGAGGCCCAAAACAAAGGAGTTGGACATCTATGGACTGTGACCTCTGAAACCATGAGTGCCAAATGAAACTTTCCTCTAAAATTGTTCTTGTCAGGTCTTTTGGTCACAGCATTGAAAAAGCTAACCAAAATCAGTATCAGACTATACATTAGAGATTTTTATAGTATATTTTCCTCTTTGTTCCCTTAGACTGGCAGCATTTGAGTGATGGTTAAATATTTTCTACATGTATTTCTTACCTCTGCCATATTATTTCCATGTAATACATTAACTATAACTAACATTAAAAATAAATATTTAGCATTTATATTATATAACATATTTTAGATCATTTAAGAGTAAATGATTTTATGAAAATTTCACAATATTCTTGTTAGTAGTGGTGGTGGTGGTAGAGGGTGGTGCTGATGTGTGTGAGATTGTAGAATTGTAGAATGGCTTCTGGGCTGCCTCAATTCACAGATAGATCCTTTCATTTATCTATATGCATGCTTCCACAAATAATGCACTTAAAAATACAGACTCCAGGGCTGGGTTATGACTCAGTGGTAGAACACTTGCCAAGATTATTTTTTTTAATGTGGTGCTGGTATGGAACCCAGTACCTCACACAATATAAAAATATATAAAATTATATATATATATATATATATTTTTTTTGTTTTATATTTTATATTTTTGTTATATATATATATATATATATATATATATATATATATATATATATATATAGACTCATA
>NW_025999842.1:17199898-17232518 GCF_001458135.2 Marmota marmota marmota | reverse complement strand
GGGGGAAGGGAGTTAAGGGGGGGGGGACATTTGTAGGAAAAAAATAGAAGAGAAAGAGAGAAAAAGGGTCATTAGGTCCAGTTTTGTTAGGTTGCCCCCTAAATTCATCTCAATTATCTGAAGTTTCTCTCTTGTGAATTTCAAAGTCAGTAATCACCCATGAAAAGGTGAATCATCCACTCTCTGTTCACTTGGGAAGAACTTACCATTCATGTAAAATGCCTGATATTTTTGGAGAATAACATTTAAAACACTTCTATCATAAAAATTTAGAAAATGTCAGTCTCCTTTCTCAACAATATTATTTCTGAATTCTCAACACCTATTACATTTACTGCAGAATCTTATTTTTAGCTCCACGTTCCAAAGTTAATGCTAAATTGAGTGCCACCTATTTAGCAATGCAGCTCTGCTCTTTCTAAGGAGCAGGAAAACCCAATAATAGTAGCAACTCTACCATCAAAGCTCATGACTTTACTTGCCCAGCAACTCTTGTGGTATTTTTATAAGCCCGGTTGTAGCCCAGGACTCTATAATCATTCTGGGCTTTCTTTCCTTTCCCCTCAGAAGTTATTTAGGCCTGTAACCCTTGTTTTCCTGAAAAGCTTAGCCTCTTGTTTTCATATAGGCATCAAATTTCAATTTCTAAACAAACTGAAGCTTATGATTGGCACTGTCATATTAGCCAGCACCCTTAGGGGCCAATGAAGACCAAGATGTTCTCTGCTCTGTCTCCTCCATATTTCCTTTATTTTAAAGTTTCTTGATTTAGGATATGCTTCCTTATTTTGGTGGTAGCATTAACATCACTTTCCAACATCCACTTTTTTTTCTGGAGTATAACAGAGAAACAGGATAATGCAGAAGCCAATGCTGGGCCATTAGTAATCTATAAGACTGTGCACCAAAGCTCTGACAGAGCTGAGTCAGGCCTGCCCCTGCTCTATAAATGATGGCACATCTATCAGGCCTGCAGCTGCTTTGCAGTCTCTACTTTTGCCAATACTGGAGGACTTTCAAATAAATAGAACAAAACCTCCTCTTGGTGCAAGAGCACTCTGTACATGGGACTCTGTCTCTAAGAAATTCAGCACTGTGTGTTAAGTGGTGTTACTGAGTGTTCCAGACTCCCAAATTTCTATATGTACCTGGATGTGTCTGTTAAATTGAACCACTTGAAATTGCCATTTTTTTTTTTTTGGATGTCAAAATGGTCAAATAACTTCAATTTTATGATTCGACTTAATATACAAGCTATTTGTAAAGGAAAGTGCATGACCGGGAAGAGTGAGAACTTTTGCCATGTAGCAAAAGATGGGTTGAAAGAAGGCTGAGTGGGCATCTTCTCTGAAACGCTCCTTGTTCTGGGATTATCTTCTAATGAAAGCAATGGATAGTTGGGGGACCTTTTTCAAAACAGACTTAACCATATCATTAGAATATTTTATGGCTTCAGGAACATTGCTACAGGATCTGATCTTGATATACTAGGAAAAGATTGGTAGACAAACTATTTAAATAATATTTGAAACTTCTGATGACCAAATGTTCTAAAATAAAAATAGGCAAAATTAGGAAAGATATTTATAAAGAGATATTATCCTTAATATCTAAAAATAATTATGTTGAGGAGAAAAAACACAAATATCTAATGACCACTAAACATCTAAAATATACTTAAATTTTTAATAATCAGAGAAATATGAAAGTAAATACATTTTTTTTTTGCCCTCCATTGTTTTGGGTTTTTTTCCTTTCCTCTTTTAGCCTCACTGGGATATAACTGACGTAAAAATAAACACCATGTATTTGAAGTATGCAATTGATGGGTTTTGATTTATACATATACCTGTGATATAGCATAATAATCAATAAAATAAACATATCCATTATTTCCAAAGACTCCTCTTCTTTGCTATCCCCTTCTAGACTTTAAAAAACTAGCATGGCAAAAGCATAAAATACTGATAGGGGATTGAGGTGTAGGTGCTCAGTGGTAGAGCACATAGTTAGCATGCCTGAGGCCCATTGGTAAAATCCCTAGCATATTCAAAATGGCCCTAAAAAATATTTAGTGGCCATGAGGTATTTATGTTTTTTCCCTCCTCGATTTGTAAGTTCCCTTTAGATATTAAGAATAATATCTCTGTATAAATCTCTTCAAAAATAACTTTATAAATTTATAAATAATTTTTCCCTATTTTTATTTTAGCACATTTAGTTAGCATGTGCTCTTATCTCCAAACACAGGGGATAAGAACAGACACACACACACACACACACACACACACACACACAAGTGTTGATGAGATATCAGGGGACGGTCTATTTCGTATATTGTTAATGAGGGTAAAAATTCACAAAATCATTTTAGAAAAAAGTCTGGTAACATTTTAACCAAAGTCTTTAAATTATATATTCTCCTTAGCTCAGCCATTGCAGTGTAAGAATTTTTGAAGTAAGAAATCACATAAAAAATATAATAAGAATGTTTGCTGAAGAATTTCATATAATAACAAAAAAGAAATGTGAAAACTAACTAAACTTCAAAAATAGAATGGCTTAATAAATATGGAAAAAAGTATATATTGAAAATATATATACATTGAAGAAGACAAATTAGTGTCATAGATTCCGAAGTTTTTTTAAATTAATAAATATGAGAAGTGAGATGAAAGACAATGTTTAAAATTAATCTAATTTTAGTTTAAAAAAATCTATATGTGGTAAGAAGTTAAAAAAGAAAATATTAGTAGAATTTATTTCTGGGTGTACACATCAAGGTTGATTTTATATTTACTCTTTATTTCTATTGAGTGAAAATTTTTTAAATTGAAAATTTACTATTTTATAATCTAAAAAGAGAAAAAACTATTTTTATTTGGATGAGATAAAGATCTTAAGAGACAGCTTAGGGATTTTATAATCTATGAACTATTATTTAGCATATTTGCATGGACTTATATTGCCTTTGCCCTCATTGCTTAATAGTTCTTTTGGTGAATAAAAAGGTGTTAGTGGATTATTTTGTTCCTTGAAACACAGATCTAATTACAAAGCTACCAAAGACACAACTATAGCAAGCAATCCATTCAGACTAAGCAATTAAGCAATTAAAATGATTAGTTGTGAATATACCTAGATTTCCAATTTAAGGATTAATTTCCATGTAATGTATACTCCCATCACATACTAATACTTAACTTTAAAAAGCCACTTAAGAGCCACCTAATTACCATTATCTGCTACTTACCATATATTTAGTGTCCTGGAACCTAAGAATGCTGACTTTACCTAAGTTAGAGTCAATGAATTAAATTGAATTTACTGTTACTCTAAATGGAAAAAAGTATTCTTTAATCAAGTCTCTTATGGTGGAAACATCTTTTATTCAGTAAAGTACTGAATTCAACCAGTTATATCCAGAGATGAGCTATTAATAACCACTAAGAAGTTCATATGATTTCAAAATGCAAGAACTACTCATCCTTCCTTTTATCTTAAATTAAAAGTAATGGTAAAATATCACCTTGATTTTCAGAAAAGATTTCTCAGTAGAAAAATCATACCCACATGAATGGATTAAAAAAACCTATCATCATGTCATGACATGAAAGATATACTGAAGGAATAAATGTAGACTTTCCTATATTTGGAAACCTTCCTTGAGCACTCCCAACTGTGGGTTCCAGACATCATCTGAAGTGTCCTACACTTCACTGTGCACAATTCCTTCTTCTTGGTTATAATCATCTGCTTACTCCTGTGATTTTCCTACTTCACTACGATTTCCATGACAGAAAGGTTCTTCTCTGTCTTGCTCACATCGAACAATAACTAGTATGTAACAGGCTGTAAATAAACATAGCAGGTCTGAGTCTTGGCATGTTTAGCATAAGAATGCCAGGTCTCATTGTTTTTAAAAGCAACTCTACTTTGAGTTACTTTCTTCCCATTCCTGGTACAAGAAATTCAATCTGAGTCATGGAGAAAAATTTCCTCTGGTTATCTAGGGTCATGCAATGAGAGTGAAAATCATAAATTAAAAAAAAAAAATCAAGAAGGGGCACATTGTTCTCAAGTCTTCACTGGTCACCATTTATTTTTAAATTTTCTTGATATTTATTCTATAATCCCACTTACTGAATAAATGATACAGTAAAATGAAATCAACTTGGCAGGTCACAGAGCAAGTCTGACAAAGTTGGCCCTAGAGTTGTCCAATATTCCCATAAGGGCTTCTTTCTCCTACCACAGGCTGAAGATTCTCCTATGCTCTTGTCACTCTTCCAGTCCTGGAGAAAGTAATAAATTCCATTTTAGGATTAGTATCCCTTTCACTCACTTTCATTGTCTCAGTCTCTTCTGTTAAGCTGCTGGCCCGTCTATACCACTACTTCAAAGGTCAGGACCCATTCTGTGTAATGGCCGCCTCAACACAGATGATGTGGGATCTGCCTCCCTAGAAATCCTAGGCTATTTCTTCACGCACTCCCCCTCCACTCCCTCCTCCACTTTCTCTCTTTCTTATCCCATCAGGCTACAATTATTAATTTCACACCACAAAATTGTTTGCTTTATGTATAGAAAATAAAAAATGCAGTTTAAGATAAAGTTTGCATTTTAAACTGAAATTTCAACTTAAAGATTAATGGGTTTTATGTGTGTGTGTCTATGGTGTGTTTATTCATGTCTTATAATTAGTTATTGTTACATATTTGTGGAGGGACACAATAGAACAATGTAATCTGTTCAATTTTGTTCCCAGTGCACTGGTCTCTTATGATATGAATTTTCTAGGCTCACAAAATCCATCAAAGACATGAGAGTTTACTGCTTCTTTGCCAAATTTGGGCATGATGCTCTTTGTGTGATCTCTAGCCCAGTCTTTCTAGGTCTAGTGTGCAGCCCCCATACCTAGTTCTGTCACATTCTGGTGGAAGATAAGATACTAAGTTAGCCTGTGTCAGTCTCAAAACTTGGGAATGGCCTTCGAAAAATTGAAGGCCAGCTCTCTGAAATGTAATCATCAAGGAAAATAATGCCTAATCTCCAGTCTCTGGAGATTATGAGCCTAACTTCAGTAGGCATCTTCCTCCAAAGTTATGAAGATACAAGAAGAGCAGAAATTTTATTTTGAAAACATGAATGTAAAGGGTTGTATCCATTTAGCTACATAAAAGAGATTCTTTCTGTCTTCACAATATCATTTGTGGATTGGCTGTGATGAACATTGCATTCTGGTTAAGTTGTTCAACAATAACATTGTTTTATTTCCTTTCTACTTTTTCAGACAGGTTTCCTGGGTTGGGAATAACTTTGTTTTTATTATACTTCCTCAATGCTTGGAGCACTCTCTAGATTCTGGTTCCAACTACATGTAGGATAATTCAAGAACTACTCCTTTACCCAGGCTTTGAGTAAATGAGCATTTCGTTCTTCTTCCTATTGGCAGTTCCCAACTGCTGAGTCTTGCCATCAGCACAAAAAGTCCAAGGCAAATGAACATTGCATAACCTTGAATGGACAACGCTGGAAACATATGACTTTGGTAACTGTTATTAAAAATTACAGGAGTCCATTGTTTTGGACTAAGCTCCTATAGCAGCCCCCCCCCCCCCAGACCAGTCTAAAATAAAAAAGGAGCCATTAATGCTAAATTCCACATCAGGAAGCTTAATTAGAGCATATGTCTAACTTTCTGAGAAATGCAGTCAGAGTGATAACCAAATTTCCCATACGGATCAGTTTCAATTGACATCATAATCAAGTTCCCTGTCTTAATCCTTTCATGAGAAAAGACAACCTAAAGAAACTTGATGTTAACCATCAGTTATTTTTCTGTTGCTCTATCACTACCTTCCCAGGAAATTAACATTGAAATGACCAATTTCCTTTTTTTGTTTCTGCATTTTAAAAAATTTATTTTTAGCTGTGGATGGACACGATATCTTTATTTTATTTATTTATCTTTTATGTGGTGCTGAGAATCTAACCCAGTGCCTCACTCGTGCTAGGCAAGCACTCTACCACTGAGCCACAACCCCAGACCGTTGTTTCTGCTTTCTTTATTTTTCTTATTTGTTCTAAATAGTTATATATGACAGAATAATGCATTTTGATTCATTGTACACAAATGGAGCACAACTTTTCATTTCTCTGGTTGTACATGATGTAGAGTTGTACCATATGTGCAGTCGTACATGTACCTAGAGTAATGATCTCCATCTCATTCCATCATCTTTCACGCCCCCATAACCTCTTCCATCCCTTATCTCCCCTTTGCCCAATCAAAGTTCCTCCATTCTTCCCATGCCCCCCATTATGGATCAGCATCCACTTATCAGAGAGAACATTTGGCCTTTGGGTTTGGGGATTGGCTTACTTTGCTTAGCATGGTATTCTCCAACTCCATCCATTTACCTACAAATCCCATAATTTTATTCTTTTTTAGTGCTGAGTATATTCCATTATGTATATATGCCATGTTTTATTTATCCATTCATTGATAGAAGGGTATCTAGGTTGATTTCACAGTTTAGCTATTGTGAATTGAACTGCTATGTACATTGATTATTTTAAGTCCTTTGGGTATTATTTTAAGCTGTGGGATAGCTGGGTCAAATAGTGGTTCCATTTCCAGTTTTCTAAGGAATCTCCATACCGCTTTCCATAGTGGTTGCATCATTTTGCTGTGTCACCAGCAATGCCTGAACGTGCCTTTCCTTCCACATCCTATTTCTGCTTTCTTAAGCCCTTTTCAGTCTATAAAACCAAACTCCACTGTTGGACTCATTTGAATACTCATTCTGTTTTATGGAATGGAGTCTTGTCTGATTCTAAAATAGAAAATAAACTTAATTAACATTTTTAGACTAAACTATAATTGTTGGATTAAGTTGTAATTTTGTTCTTTAACAGAACAGAATTAAAATCAAATGTCAATAAGAAACTACTGAAGGAAATTGGAACTTGTTCTGAATAACTTTTTCTAGGGACAAATAAAAATATAAATTCTCATGCTCAATTTTTGTAATCACAGTTATATATTCTACCTTTAAAACTGGTAATCCCTGTATTCTTAGACATTTGGGTCATCTGCTTTGTAATAAACTTGCCTTTATTTTATAATTAGGTCACTGCAATAATCAACCCAAGACCAGATGGTGTGTAGAAAATTCTTATTTTAAATGACTTGGTGCCCCCCCTTCTCTCTCCTAAATCAATGATATTTATTTTAAGGTTGTAGATGAGTAAATTCAAAATGAATTTTGAGAGGTAGAGCAGTGTGGTTGTTGTGGGAATTAATATGTCTCCTATCAGTCGCAGGATTAGAAACAGATCCTGTTTACTTCCAATGAAGACTCATAGTATTTTAGAACAGTGATTTCTTTGGAAATATAGTCCATATATAATCTAAATAGGTGATCGTTACAAATAGTATAAGAATTAATTTGCACAGATACATAATTTAATTCCCCTCTGGCCAACCCGGAGACACATTATTGAGAAACTTAATTTGTTTCAGGAGGAGGAGGGAGAATTTGTGTGATGACAATGCTCGGTAAATGTTGATGCCTCATGCATGATCCTCCCTCCTTAGATGCAGTGGTCAGAAGAAGCAATGACTCATTGGTAGAAGCTTCTTCATTGTTATTTTAGAAAGACAATTTTGATTAAGCATAGGTATGTTAACGTATGACTTCTTGGCTTTTCCCAAGTTTTCTAAGAATAGGAGAATTTCTGCCAAAGCCTTGGAAGATAAGGAACACATTAATAAATCAGAGCTTGATGTTTTAAGAGAACTGCTTATCAGCTTTTTTTTTTTCTCATTTGGGAGTCAATGGCTTTAACATGGCCTCAGAAGCTTTCACAAATCAACAGAAAGATACTAAATCTTACTAATTATGAACCAGAATGAAAGCGGCCTAGAGCCTGGTATCCTATTTCCCTTTATGTGGTACTTGGATTCTTAATCATGTTTAGCTTGGAATGGATATTGAAAGAGTAATGGCTTCTCTCCTCTTTTAGATGATAGAAAGGTTACCACACCCTCCTTTCATGAGCTCTGACTTTTCTCAGTTCAGGACCTTTTAAGAATTAGGAAATTTTGTGTATGTGGCCGAATGCAGTGATCTGCAGAGTGAATGATACTCGTTGGAAAAGCAGGTGACAGCTAAGGAAATGTGCAATCAATGACTGACTCAGACTGCAAAGCTGAATGAGTAAAATGTTTTGCAACTACATAAAGTAACAAGTGATTAGGTCATAGTAATTTTGTTGTTGGAAAGTGTTTTCAGGCAGGTCCTGAAGATTTTGCAACTATTCCAATCCTTGAGTGAACAAACAGTTTTTTTCTTGAACCAAATTTCTTCATCACATTAAACTTGATTTCTAGAACTGGCTGATTATCCCAATATATAGATATCATATATTATCTTTATTCTACTTTTATTTGCCTTCTCCTAACTCTCCGTGTTTTTTTTAATGTAAATAACACCTCTTCCAGTGACTCAATGTCCTGATATCATCACTAAAATAAACATAAAAAGCAAAATAAACAATCAAACACAAACAAAAGCTTTCATTGCAATTTATGCTTCATCTCTCTTTTACTAAGATCAACTCCTGAAAGGAAGGGTTTGTCATCAAAGTTAAATGTTTTAAAAGTAGAAAGAATTCGTAATACTTTGATTCTCTATGGTTTGGGGACACTGATAATCTCAAGATGTCCTCCAAGAGACTTCTTTTAATTCTCTGACATATTAGTGGCCATAATAAGCATTCCCCCTCTCCCAGAGCAGTGAAGTCTTGCTTGCCTGTAACCTCAACTGTAATCCCAGCTGCTTAGGAGGCTGAGGCAGAGGCAGGGCGATGCAAGTTCCAGGCCAGCCTGGGCAATTCTGCCTCAAAATAAATAAAAAGAGCTGGGGGTGTAGCTCGGTGGTGGAGTGCCCTGGGTCCAACCCCAAGTACAGAAAAATAAAACAAAACCAAAAAACAAAAACCATTTTTATCACTCCTAACATAAACCAAGCAATTTAATTTTTTTAAAGTTTCATTAGTGCATTATAGTTATACACAATAGTGGGGTTCATTTTGACATAATCATACATGCCTGGAATATAATTTGCTTCATTTCTATCCCCAGTGCTTCCTCTTTCCCTCCTCTCCTCCTACCTCCTCTTCCCCTTTCTCTACTGATCTTCCTTCTGTCCTTTTATTTTTTTTAAATGTTTTTTAACTTAAAGGTTTATAGATACACATAAAGGTGGACTTCGTTTTGGTATACTTGTATGTACAGAGCATATTTTCTTTTTCATTTTCATTCCAAATGTCTTCTCTTCCTCCATCTCCTTCCTCTTCTCTACTGATCTTCCCTCTATTTTCATGGGATCTCCCCCAACCTCCTACACATATCTTTTTTCCTTACTTTGCTCTAATTTCCTGGCATAATAGAAAAAAAATTGACCTTTAATTTTCTCAGTCTGGCTTATTTCACTTAGCATAATGTTCTACAGTTCCAACCATTTACCAGCAAAAGGCATAATTTCATTCTTCTTCATTACTGGGTAAAACTCCATTGTGTACATATACCTTGTTGTTTTTATCCATTCATCTGTTGATGGCATCTGGGCTGGTTCTGTAACTTGGCTCATTGTGAATTCCATTGTATGAACATTCATGTGCCTATATCACTAAGATATGCTGATTTTAGTTTTGTTGCTGTTGTTTTTGGTTTTGGAAAATACCAGAGTGGAACAGCTGAATCATATAATAATTATATTCCTAGATTTTTTTTGAGAAAACTTCATGCTGCTATTCAAAGCTGTTGTACTAATTTTCAGTCTCACCAAGGATGTATAAGTATATAGTCTTCCTCATATACTCACGAGCATTCATTATCATTTGTATTCTTTATAATTGCCATTCTAACTGGAGTGAGATGAAATCTCAATGTAATTTTGATTTACATTTCCCTGATTGACAGGGATGTTGAACATTTTTTCATATATTCGTTGGCTATTTGTATTTCTGCTTCTGAGAAATGTCTATTTTTTTGTCTATTGATTGATTGTGTTTTTTAAAATTTTTTGGTGTTAAGCTTTTAGAATTCTTTATATATTCAGGATATTAACTCCCTGTATGAAGAGTAGCTAAACCAAGCAATTCTTATGACAATCTCATTTAAAGATACATTATTCTCTCTCCCTAATCTCAGCAAGGGCTGACTTTTGGTCAATTGGATATTTTTTTGATGTAGATGAGGTAGAATAATTCAGTAGGTATTAGATGAGGTTTCAAATGAAAAGACCCAAATTTCAGAAGACAAGAGAAGTTAGTGGTCTAGCTTGTATTACAGAGCCCTTCTCCTGATCTTTTTTAACTTGATTTGTCAGTACCACTAGACAAGTTTAGTTTTTTAGGAATATATGTGTAATGTTCAAGCTTAGAAGAATGTAATCAAACATAAATCCCATTTGTTTATCCATATGCCAATTATAACCTCCACTTACCCCAAAGGATTCCTAGTATATAACTTGAACATGGTACCAGCTGGCCACTGCTGGGTATTCATGGAGTCAGAAACACAGCTGAAGTACCCAGCAGGCTGTGCCACCAAGCAGGCACTGGGTGTCACATAGGGATATGGTTAAACAGGAGAGGGTTGCTCTGTATTTTCTGTTTTAAACTTGATACAGCCTGTCTACAGTTCTCAGGAGTAAGTCAAAGAAGAGCAACTATTGAAGAGCAACTATTAGAAGTGTCTCTAACCCTTTCAACAGGCCATAGAGGGACAGGCACTCATCAGCATGTGGTCATACCATGTCTGGGTAAAAACCTGATGGATCAGGCTCACTGGTACATTTTGATCTGTCTCACATTAAAAAGATGTAGCAGTGAGGATTTTGGTGATTTCACCTCTTGTCTGGTTCTTGAGCCTCACTATGCCAATTGGCCAGAGCTGAATCCCACTGTCTCCATTACTGCCGTCCTCATAACTACTTTCACACACTGATCTTCAATTTCCTCTATTCTATGTCTTCCCTCCAGGTTTTTCTTTCTCATTGAGGTGGTGTATATCCTTAAGGAACTTCTTAGGAAAGGGTTCCTTGGGTGACAAGTATTTTGATACCAGGCATGCACTGAAAATGCCTATATTCTATACTCGGGTTGACTGAGTTCTTGATTTGGTATAGCAATTCTAGACTGGTAATTATTTTCCTTTGAACCTTTGAAGTTATTGCTCATTGCTCCTAGTTTTGCTATTAAGACCTTCAAACCAACTTCATTCCTCATCTTTTGTATGTAGTTCTTTTTCTTTCAATTCCTCTGTGGAAGCTTATAGAATCTTTTCTTTGTCCCCATGCAGAATTGTGAAATTTTACATTGAATCTCTTAGTGTGACTGTTTCCACACTTTGGTTCTTCCAGTGGGGAAAGTTATATTCTTTAATTATAAGAAATTAAATTATTTTCTACTTCCCATATTCTCTTGTTCTCTATTTGTGGAAAGATTAACACATCAGTTTTCTTTTTCTATTTTATTGTCCATTTTTTGGTGTCTTTTTTCTACTCTCTGAAATATGTCCTCCAATCATCTTCTAACTTCTCCATAAGCTTTAAAAAAAAACCCTTTTTCCCTGTTAGATTATTTTTAAAATCCAAAGTCTTTTCTTTCTTCACTTCTTATTTACTATCTTTTTTTTTGTGGTGCTGGGTATCAAATTCAGGGCCTTATACATGCTAGACAAATGCTCTACAACCTGCTACATCCCCAACCCTTTCTTGGCCTTTTAAGTGTCTTCTCATTGTTTCATGGATGCAGCATCGTCTATATTTCTGAGGATAATAAAGGCCTCAACTCTGTCTCCTCTTAGTTGTTTTTGTCAGTTGTTGACTCGATCTCTTCCCTCCCTGTTAGGGACTTTGCTCAGGTGTTTGGTAATCTGTGATTGTTCATTATGTCTGTTCATGTTCAGGAATAAAAGGGTGATCAGTAGTCCTGAATTCATGAGTAGAGTTTTTACGTTTGAATTATAAAATTAAATGTTCTGAGTGGGTCATTTTGTGGGGAAAACTGTAAGGTATTTTCTTTAGGAAAGGTGATATTCTCTGTGTGGATAGTGAGTATTAGGCTGTTGGAGATTTTAGGAGTCGAATGGAACAGAGGAAATATGGGTTCTGCCATCAATCTATGATGGGTTCAAGGTTGCTTAATGAGCCAGTACTTGGTACTCTTCACTCTGCCTCATGTCTTCAGATCCTTCTCTTTAGACATTTAGTTTACTATAGTTTTAAAATATATGCATTTATTTTAATTGACATCATAATTGCACCTATTTATCAGCTTTAGTATGATATTTTAATACAAACATAATGTGTAATAATTAGATCAGAGTTATTAGCATATAGATCACCTCAAACAGTTTTCTTCTTTGTGTTGGGAACATTGAAAATTCTTTTTGTTTTTTTTTCCCTTTGAGCTCCTAGAGATTGAACTTAAGGGTGCTCTTATCATTGTACTACATCCCTAGCCCTTTTTGCTTTTTATTTAAATCAAGGTCTCTGTAAATTGTCAAGTCTAGACTTGAACTTATGATCCTCCTGCCTCAGCCTCCTGAGTCACTGGGATTACAGGCATTGGCCACCAGTCCCAGCACATCAAAGTCCTTTCAACTGGCTATTTTGAAATAAACAACTATTTTTTGTCAGTTGCTCTACTGTGCTGTAGCACTTTAGAAGTTGTTCCTCTTATGCAACTGCATTCATGTCTTCCCCAACTATTCTCTCCCCATCACCTCTCCCACCCACCCTTCCTGTCCTTTCCTAATCACTATTATACTCTCCATTGCCATGAGATCACCATTCTTAGATCACACACATATCAGTGAGAACATGCACTAACTACTCTAAATTAATGGAGTTTGGGGAGGAGAAAAATTAGGTAGGCATTGAATCTGCTGTCTTAACCTGGAAAATGTGGGAAGCTTTTCAGACCATCTCTTCTCCAAGAAGGCCAGCATTAAAAGTACCATAGCAGCATTTAATTATAACACTTAAAGATGGCTGTAGTTATTTAGTATCATACTCAACAGGTCAGGTAACACTGAGACTCAAAATCTTTATGACTTTACTGGATTAAAGGTAACCAAGATTCAGAAAGAAGGAATTCTAACACACTATATTTGTTTCATTTTATTGAATGACAGATAGGGATGTGGAAAAAAGCAAATACAAAATATGAAAATAAAATAAAGTCTAAAGAACACTAATTTCCAGGTTTCTCTCCAAGTCTGACATTTCTTCATGACCTTTAGCTTCTATATTGTAAAGGAAACATCTGCTTATGTGAAATCTAAACAAAATGTCCTTATTAATAAAAGATGATTTTTATTGAAGTCCTATATCCAAGAATAAATTTAAATGCAATTCTACAAGGGAAATATATCTTGTGTAGTTTTCTTCATTCACATATATACTGGTTTTAAAGAAATCTTGCTTTATAGATCCATGTTATTCAACTGTTTTTGTGTGAAAGTCCCACATTTGTAACAAGAAATATTTTATGGCAATAAAAAAGTGGATAAGAAGAACTGGCAACACACAGCTTTTGTGGGTATTTACATTTTAAAACAGATGGAAAACGAAATATTTAAAGTCATGTTTTTGAATTATGAATAAACATTTAAGAGTAAGGCAATTACATTTTGAAACCCTGATAAAAATATTTTCCCTCAAAGGATGTGAATTGCTCTTAAGAGATACATCTGATTTTTGAAAACCTTATGAAAAATGTTTTCTTTATTGTAGGAAAAATGTCAGTTGGATATTTCAATTCTAATATCCTTGAGAGAGTTTTTGGTGCTTTGCTAAATATGTAAACATCTTGCCGACACACAGTTTAAGGTTCAGGGTTCTGGACATCATTAACACAAAATCAATGTTGCCTGACTGGCAGAGAATATAGGAAAAGTGAGGTATAGAATATTTTTGAAAGGAATTTTTTTTCATAGCAAGTTATTGATGGAAAACCAACATATAGCGTTTCTAAGTAGATATAACTTAGTTATGTAAAGACTGTTCTGTTTTCCTGTTTCTGTGTTAATTGTATTACTTCTATGGGAACATATACATCAAGTATTTTTAGGGCCTTTTTTCCCCCTCAATACTAAGATTGCTATGTGAATCTGCTGTCATAACTAAACAAAAATAGTAAGAAGACGTCTATTCACAATATGTCTGTGAAAATTACTGCCAGCAGCCTCAGGGTACAAGAATACATGTGTTTAGAATTGTCTTAAGCTAGGAAATGCTTTCTCTCTGTAATTTTTAGCTGTAGCCAAATTTACCTAAAAGTGTTTTACTATTATCAATTTGCAGGCAGAAAATGCTAATTTCTGTTTCATCAAGCAATCATTTGAAAAATGTCTGATTCAGCATAAAATAACATCCCTGAGAAAATGCTCTAGATATACATAAGAGTTTCAGGAAAGTTGGCATAAAATGTCGTCAGGGATGCCTCCCATGTTCATATCTGTGGGGGAACTTGCAAAATGACTGCTGCCCTTCAGCTGGACACAGGCTTTCAATCTTTGCATTCTGATCTTTCCTTTGGTCTTTCAGATATCCAGCCTGGGCTTCTCAGTGTGTGACTTCTTTGAAAAGGATTATCTAACTCTAATAATGCTTCCTCTACTTCAGTCCAAACTATGCTCCATGTTTGGCACATGTGGCTGGAAAGATGTTAATAAACATCCTAGGAGGTGAAGAGTTTTGGCTAAAATCAGTTTGGGTTGCTTTTGGCTGAGTCCTAGCTTGGAGGATCACTGTGTTCAGGTGTCTTTAACTCTCCAGCCCTGCTGTTGCAGCCAGCATCACACAGACATTGCCCTGACAGAACCCAGCCTTAGCTACATTGACTCTGCCTCTGGACACCCATGTGCAATGTAGAAAGATCAGGAACTCCCCCTTAAAGGCCACACTTGTCTGACTGTTATTAGGACCCAGAGAATGAAAGCTCCCTTCTTTTACCTCTCAGGTGGAGAGCATAACATCAAAGAACATTCTATGTGGCCCCTTTACAATTATATATATATTTTATAGTTGCGAATTTTTATTTTTTTAAAGAGAGAGAGAGAGAGAGAGAGAGAGAATTTTAATATTTATTTTTTAGTTTTCAGCGGATACAACATCTCTGTTTGTATGTGGTGCTAAGGATCGAACCTGGGCCGCACACATGCCAGGCGAGCGCACTACCGCTTGAGCCACATGCCCAGCCTGCAACATATTTTCATTGAAAACAGACTGACATCAAAGCCTGGATCAGAGTCAACTTCGTGTCTGTGTGTCCTCTGCACCTAGACCCTGAAATGTAAAAGGATCCTGTGCTTGGTTTAATGCTTTGCTATTGATGTCACATATCAATAAGAGATTTGCCACGTAATATTGGCAAATTTATGACAAGAGATACCACATGTTCATTTCCCAATGGATTCTGCAAATCAGGTGACAAGTACTGATGCTAAAATTGAAATACATTGTTTCTGTTCCTCAGAAAGCCTTTGAAAACCTCTACAATTGAAAGAAACTTGCACTTTAAAAATGTAGTGTTCTAGTACAACTCCGAGTTTACTGCTTTTTCCTTTATGCAGGTAGGCCTCGTAACTAAACTGGGTTTCCGTTTTCTTGGCTGAAAATGGTTCACGGATTAGATAATGTGGCTCTCAACCATGAGTGATCTGAGGAGCTTTGAGAAATAACAATCTTTGAGCCTCACCCTCTGAAGATTCTGATTCAGTCCTAATGAGACTCTGGCACTGCTATTTTAAAGCTCCCTGAGATATCTTGCCAGGGATGGGAGCCTGGGATAGGACGATGACTAAGCTTCCATTCAGCACTGATTCTGTGTGTGCAATGGTAGTTACAGGTTCAGGGGACCCAAGTTCTATAGTTCTTATAACACGGAATAAATTATTAAAAGCTATCTGTAGTACAGTGGTGTTAAGGAAGAAACGTTTAAATTTTCATAAGATCTTACCATCAGAAGTTGTCTTGGGGGATAATAGCCCATTCTCCCATCTAATACAAACAGTATTTATAATATTTCAGCTATACACACAGAAACATAAAAGAGAGTTTTAGGAAAAGGGAAACAATTTAAAAGAAAGGGGAAGCTCAAGTGACTTTAATATGAAGAATCACTCAAGCATGCTCTGAAAATAAACCGGTAAGCACACAAAACTAAGTATTGGACCATTCTTCATTTCAAGGAAAAAATATAGCTCCATGTAGAATCCTCACTGGAACCATCTGGAAGTTTGTGGGGCTTTGGTGTAGAGTATTCCTACTTGGGAAGAGAAAGAATAACTTCAAATCAAAGACAAAGTGAAAAAAAAACACAATCTTGTAAAAATATTGATGAAATAGTTACTTCTAACTAATGTGGCAAAACTCTTACTGGTATGCACAGGGGACATATGAATATTATTTGATGGATAGAAAATATGCCTCTAAGGCTGGGGATGTAACTCAGTGGTAAAGCGCTCACCTAGAATTGCGAAGCCCTGGGTTCAATTCCCAATACCAAAACAAAATGGTTGTTTTGATAAAAAATATGCATTTGAATTCTTTCCAAGATTTTCTCTGATAATATACAAGGAAACCATCAACAGTTCTTTATTTGAAGTTAGAATGCTTTTGAAACCTAGCTTTGGTATTTTTATGTGCTTCATTATGTTCTCCCCATGAATCAATTATTTTTGGAGAGGCTAGCATGGTCACTTGCTTGCCTTTTTCTAACAAAATATGTTTCTGTTTTCTTTCCCTAGGACTTCTTTCAAGTGTTCATTTTACTTTTATTTGCTAGCATCTACTAATGTTTTCTACTTAAATTCTGGGGGCGTCCACGAGAGGTCCTTCAAATTAAATTTCTATTTTATTTTCTTTTTTAAAATAATGCAAGGGAAAAACCCTGCCACCTCACATGCCAGTTTGTGCATCAAATGGAGATTTGCAGGATGGCTGTTTTACTTTGTGTAGAAGACCAAGAGCCAGAATTTACTCAGAGCAACGTATGCTCCCATGGGCTATCACAAGCATCCAAGCTATTTGTCTTTTTCTTTTTTTATGTCTTATTAAACCTGAGAAATTTCAGTTCTTTTCTTGAAGCACAATCAGGTCAGTGAATTAGATGATATCAGCCTGCAAATTTTTGTCCTTTTTTTTTTTTTTTTTTTTTTTTTTAAACTCATTCTTCCTCTGTCCCTGGGTACTGGGCATGATCTCTCAAGACAGTGCTATACTTTGGATAAGCTTCCACGGAGGGGGGAGAAGGGATGCTGGGGAGGGTGTCTTATTATACTTTGGTAAAAGAAGTGAGGGTGTCAGTCTCAGTTATCCTGTTGATCAAGAAGCATTATTAAATTAAAAAAATGTTAGTTAAAGAAGATAAGCATAAATTAAATAAAAGAGAAAAACACTTCTGATCTCCAGGCCTACGAGAGACTAAATCTGTGTTGTCTTAAGCCACTTCATTTGTGGTCATCTGCTACAGCAGCAATAGGAAATTAATAATAAAGTAAAAATAGAAACTAATAATAAACTACCAGTACTTAGGCCTCAATCTTCATTTTATGTAGAATCTGACACAGGATTTCACTGATATTCTGTGCACTCAGCCCATGTCACTTGAATGACCTGCTGAAATGATTACATTATGCTGAGGGTGAGAAACTGATTGCAAAGGGATCTAGGACTCTTGCTGATTCATTACTCCATGACTAAACTCTATTTTATGTTTTATATTTTTTTGAAGCCAATGTTAAAATGTAGCACATTTTCACTTGAAATTTATGCTGCATATCTTGGTCTAGCACACGTGTTTTCCCCACCATTAGCCTTAATCTTCATATTATCCACACACATGCTATAGACTGAGAGATTGGGTTCCAAAATGCTCAAATATTTTGCCTATAGTCACTTCATGTAGAACTCACATGTTTTTTATATTTTCCAGCATGATCATTCTGCATTTCAGGAAGTTTTCTACTCTGAGCCATTTTGATGGGTGTATAAAAAAAGTTACACAATGATGTTTTGTATATATTTCATACATAGAAAAGTAAAACATGCCTGCTTTATTCAATATATATTTATGATAAAATATTTAACTGAAAAGGATAATTATTGGTGAATTATAAGCAAACAATAGGGTAAAATTTAATGTAAAATGCAGTTCCTTGAATATCTTCTGAAATGCATTTTGGATACAGGTGACATATAGTCTACTTCCTCATTAGTCTGCCTTTGAAATGATGCTATGTTTTTTTATAGCATAGGCCTTCATTGGGATTCCCAAATTGGCTGATTTAGAGGTTAAATTTATTGATTTTAGATGTTATGCAAAATGCAGACATATTTAAAGGTGACTCCTGACTTAACAGAATTTAGAATCAGATAAGTAATAAAAATTCCTATCAGGTCAATATGATGTGTTTACAAGAACAGAGATTTTGAATTATAATGTCATGAGTTGAATTGTAGATCTAACCTGGAACAATTTATTTATCTCTACTGAAATACAAATCTTTTCATCTATAAGATGGAGACACAAATACCCACTTTGGGGGAGATTCTTGCCAGGAATCCTTAAAATATAGGCTAAAGAATCCAAAGGCCAGCCTAAGGGGTCATCCTCTTGTCAGAAGGGAATGAAGCATTCTCAGTCTTGAGCATTCATCATTTCTTACCTGTAAAAGCTCTATAATAATGGAAATTGCCTGTTTTGTTCATTTCTGTATCCCCAGCATGCAGGCAGAGCTTGGCATATATTGAGTGCTCAGAAAAAAAAATCTATGGAATAAACAAATAGAGAAATACAGGGAGATAATATGACCTCAATTCCTTTTATCTTCTCATGCAGAGCAAAATGATCTGAGGATTTGTACTCCTCTTACACACTTTCCAAGTTTTAGCTATTTTTTTTAAAGACTGTAGTGAGGTGATAAATTACTTGCTATGTTGGAAGCTGGAAAAAATACCAGTATTTAAGTGATTTTAGAAATATAATAAACAAAATTACCTCACCTGAAGCAAATTTATTTCTGTGAAAAACTATTAGTTATCAATCTTATACCTATAATTCTGAAACTTTCCTTGCCTTGGTAATTTATTGTGATAGTTTTATATGTAAATTTGATAAGGGGAATGGATAAACAGAATTTTCTGATACTTTATGGAATTTAAGTAAATCTATATTTTTTGCATGATACATACTATTTCTCACCACTTCTCTCTTCCCAGGAAATTATAATGAATCTGTGATGCATAAAATGTTTATCCCTTTGAGAATTTATTACTATAGTTCATGAGAAAAAACCCAAACCATAATTGGTATATATGACAAAGATCTGCTGACCAAGGGAGCCTGAACTAGTTTCTAATACACAAAGGGTTTTTTTGTGTGTGTGTGTGTGTGTGTGTGTGAACTTCTTATCTTATACTCATCTCAAAAAACCTGAAACCTCTTTTTCATTTTCACCATATACATTCTAATAAAGTTAGAAGGAAGGAAGTTTAATCATTAATGGGTAGATATCTATGGCAACACCAAACCAGCATCATTTTCGGACTGAGACAAGAATAGCACATAACATGTTGAGAGTTTTATTTTAAATATTACTTCTTAGACTAGAGGTTGGCAAATGAGAATTTTATTTTTGTCTTTTCTCTTTTTGAAAATGAGACGTTTTAAATGCCATATGATTATTCAGTCAAAAAATTTGCATTTTTCACAGGTAATGAGTTATTGAGGTATCAATGACATTTGCATCAGATGTTACTTGATATGTTTCTACCCAATCAAGCTATATTTTATAAGATTTTTAGTTAATAATTTTCCTTGTCAGGATTAGGAAAGTAACCATGCAGTAAGTGAATAAGAATTTTTTTAGTTCTCAAAATCTTTAATTTAATTGCTTTTGCAAAGTCCTTTTTGCCACACAAGTTAACACTCAGAGTTTGGGGATCAGACATGGATGACTGTAGGCTATATTTCACTGCATCACTTGCTTCTGCAGTCAAACTCTTCCAATTGTAAAGAGTTAGGGAAAAACATAAACGTAGTTTTGATGTATGCAATGGAGTTTGTATGAAACTAGTTCTTACCTGCAAAATGGAGAGAGAAAAGAGGAGTGTACCATCCAGGCTGAGACGGTCCGAGGAAATATCTCCCCTCCTTCTCTTATCCCCTGTCAGCTGCCCAGGCAGAGGAGATTTAACGAGGCGCTGAAAGATGGTAAATTCACTAGGTAGAAAATTAAGGTCCCTGAATCATTGCAGAGAGCAGAGCTCATTACCCACCTTCTATGTACTGTTACTTAAGCAGGAATTTTGTATTAAAATGCTGAAATTTAAGGATTGTTTGAATCTGAGATTAGCTTGCTTGGCATGGTTAAAGGACTTAGAAAGTCAAATAATTCTCCTGATGATTCAAAGTCCAGGAGTGATGCTGGCACATGCTTCAGAATATGATCACAGGAACTCATCACTCTCTTCTTTATCATAGCAGGGGATTTGGAGGTCCTGCCTATCTACTGCTCTAGAGGTGGCCCTCTCTAGTCCATGACGGACAGTTCCGGACAGAGAGCTCAGCTTGGTTAAACTAAATTGTCAAAACCATTATGTGTTGCGGGGCAAGGTGGTGCATGCCTGTAATCCTAGTGACTCAGGAGGATGAGATGGGAGGATTGCAAGTTCAAACCCAACCTCAGCAACTTAACAAGGCCCTAAACAACTCAGTGAGACCTGGTCTCTAATAAAATATAAAAGAGGTCTGAAATATTACATATTGATAAAAAGTTTAAACCACTACTTAAATCCCTTTAGCACTGCTTTTTGACTAGTAAAAATGTCAGTAGAAAAGCTTCATTTCTTTTCTAATTTATGAGTGACCTTTGCATTTACTTTTCTTTTTATGTGGTACAGAGATATGATAAACCCCTATATAAAATATGGACTATTAAAATAAAACTTTCTTTTATAGCATATTTAAATTCAAGAAGCCATCAACAACTTTTAAATTAGAGCAAAAATTTTGACATCTGGTACTTTTGAATAGACCTCAGGAATACATACTCCCATGTATGGATTTGCAAATTGGCCAAAAGATCTTCTTTAAAGTTATTTCTTTAAGAAATATAAAACAGGAAGGGAAAATCATAGGCTCATCTGGATCTTGGATCACCTATTTTGGGATTAACATTTAAAAGAAAATATGCTTTCAACATTTTCTAAAGATTCATCTGTGAAGGTGTTGCTGAGATTATTTTAAAGAAAGTGACCCAGAGGAACATGGCCTTTCTACATAAAAGATATTTCTCATCAAGTCTTGGATTTGTGGTTCTCATCTGCTTGGTTCATAATAAGAAGGACCTGTAGCTCCAAATCTGAGCTTCAGATATGGGCATATCATACCTCCTGCAGAACCATAAATGACAGATAATCTTTGAACAAGACTTTTGGACAAGAGGCAGAGAGAGATAGGGCAAAGACAGATGGAATTAAGAGAGAGAGAGAGGATGCTTGGTTCTCATTGTTTAGTGGTTTGAATGATAAACTTTTATATAAACTTTACCATAGTAAGACCAACACATGTGCTGCTATAATAGAACATATTATTTAAAAATATGTTCTCTATCTTCCAAAGGAATGATTGTTGTTAGGAGACCAAATAGTTTCTCATAACAACAACAACAACAATAACAACAACAGTGTTGTAGAGAAAACCCAGCAAAGATAATATTTTACATTCTTTTAAGAAGGAAAGTGTGAATAATGAAGGGGTGCATGTCAGAGTACATGTGGGTGCTTGGGTATAGGGGACACACTAATAGTAAATACTATTTTCCTACCCACTAGTATTAGGAATATTCTATGAGCTTTTTTCTTTCCTTCTTTTCTTTATTTTCTCCTTCTTCTCCTTCTTCTTCTTTTTAGAAAATAAAAGGGGTGTTGGGCCTCAATGGTAAAGACTTAAAATCTGGTTCTGTTTATTGAGCCCTGCATGGATCCTACCAAGTGGTCTCAGGATAGTTGACTTCTTATCTGGCATGTTAGGGGTCCTAAAAGAGATCTTCAGGAATCCAGGCAGAAATGGCATGGCATTTTATGATGTATCCTCAAGTCACATTGTGTTTCTTCATACTTGATTAGTCAAAGAAGGCTTTTCAGCATTCTGAAAACTGTGTTTAAATATTAACATTCCTCCCCCTCAGCTCCTGTACTCTCATAATTTGAATTTCTGAGAATGTCAATTTATTTTTTCCTGCTGTGATTCTCTCTCCATTTCTGAGCCTTACCAAACATCTACATAGTAATATTTACCATTGTTTCTCTTGTGTTTAACTGGTGACAAGTATCCTGTCCAAGATCAGAGTTTTCCTCTGAATCAGGCATAGCATTGATATGGTGTTGGCATTGATACTGGTGTTGACATTGATATAATGTTATAAATCTGTGGCAGGAAGGGAAAGGCTACTTCTAATTTGGGGAAATCTGTGTGTGATGTCCTCTCCTCTAATGCTCAATTTAGCTGCAGAGCTGAGTGCTCCCTGGAGTTTTTGTCCTTAGGGACTGGCTTTCCCTGGAGAGAGAAGTATAGACTGAAGGATGGCATCCAGCTGCCACAGCCTTCAAGGTACTGAGTTAATGTGCTGGCCACTTATTATTGCTCCACATGTCTTCTTCTTTCTTGGATTCCAGATGCAAGAATAATTGAGATTTAGGACAGTGTTATAAGTCTAATTATGGACATTATCCCCCAATTCATATGGTGAAGTCTGAATTCCTGGTACCTCAGAATGTACCCTTCCTTGGGAATCAAATCATTGCAGATGTAATGAGAAAATGTGAGGTCATTAGGGTGGTCCTTAATTGCATATGACTGGTGTCTATAAAAAGAGGAAATTTGTATATACAAATACTCATAGAAGGAAGACCCAAGATGAAGAGACAGAAAATGGCCATCCACAGCTAAGGAGAGAAACCTGGATATATCCTTCCTTCACAGCCCTCAGAAGGAACCAATCCTGCTGATATCTTGAGTTAGCACTTCTAGCTGCCAGAAATGTGAGACAGAAACTCCTGTTGTTTAAGCCACTAGGTTTGTGATACCTTGTTACTGAAACTTTAGAATAAACTAGACATGCTCATCTCATGGCAAAGGGAGATTATGTGTGTGGAAACATTAGTGACTTTTAAAATTTCTGCTCAGGATTAATTTCCAAAATTTATTCTCACATTCTCTTGGCCAAATTCATCAATAAAGTGACCCAGATTGGAATGGGGCTAAACCAAAACAGCATAGGTCTGCTGAGTGCTGAGGCTCCAGGGAGGATGGGGACTAGTCTAAGAAGCAAGAGTAACTTTCCTACAGGATTGTAGTAGAGAGGAGGGAAAGGTCTGTGATATACACAGTCTCAATCTTAAATGTTTGACTTGAAGGTGAACCCAGTCTTATCTAAAGCTATATCCATCCCTAGTCTGCTGGACTCTTAATTAGAACCAGTGGTCAGCTATTTACCTGTTTGCCAGATAAAGGAAAAGCAAGCTCTCTCTAAAGAATGAGGGATAGTGTTGACTTCAGTATCTACTAGTTTTTCATGTAGGATGTCAGAAGAGATGAGAGAGAGAGAGAGAGAGAGAGAGAGAGAGAGAGAGAGAGAATATGAAGCAGGAAAATGTGGTCATGGCCAAGAAAAAAATATAACCCCTCAGGTATTAAGTTGAGTTCTAGGTAACTCAATGTCCCTATAGGCAACTGAGTCCATGACTCACCCCCTCATTATAACATGGGCTTATATATTTTCAATATATATAGGACAAAGAAAATAATATGAGTTTAAAATGTGAAAGGATCGTTATGTTTTGAATTATGTGCTTTGAGATGATGAGGAGAAAATTTTAAAAATCTCTTTATCATATTTAATATCAAATCAGTTTATGCCAGGTACCTTCTAAGTGTTAAAAATTTAAACAGACCCAATTTATACACCAGTGGAGTTGAGGGGGAGACAGGCAGAAGCATTAAATAAAGAAATTGAATATGAAAGGCTGATAAGGTAAAAATAAAAATAGCACCAACCAAAGAAAACCAAATAGGGAGTTCTGTGACACAAATGGTGTTTCTGACTTCCAGTGCTATCGTGAGGGTGAGCTGCAGACCTGGTGGGCATCATTTTCTCACAAGAGGGGGCATTTCGTCTTTTGCCACAGCGACTGTGGTTCCTACCCCTTCTTGAGGAAATGTTTCCACTTACAAAAACTGACTCCCATGGAAGATCTCTTCCTCAAACCCCTAGTCATTTTGGTTGAAGAACCTTGCCTCCAGATGCTGGTGAGGACCACCCTCTGTCGGTGCTCCCCAAAGCATGTCTTCTCCTGAGCTCTTGCAGGTGTAGGCCTTGACTCCAAGTTGTGCTCTCTCCTGCTTTCAGCTGAAGTGGGACATTTCTGTTAACATATTCTCCTTCTATTCTCTGTCTCTGTTCTTTCAGGAAGTTTCTGAGGTGACTCACAGTGTATTTGGCTTATTAGTTGCTATCTTTATTCCTCTATTCTTAGCAGTGATGACAATAACGGCAACAGGTAGCACAGAGAACTCCCCACGTGCAGACCCTGCTGAGTTCCAGCCATTCTAAGCACTTTCCACATGTGAACTCACTTTATCCTCACAACACCAGGTACAATGCTTATGACTTTTTTACAATGTAATATTGCTTACCGTGATATTCTCTTTATTATTAATCATTCTGTCCTTCAAGAGCTCATGTTTCCTTTGATATTCACCTAACCTATCTCCTCAGATCTCAACCTTTCTCCTGAGGAAATTTCTTTGTTCCTCCAGTTTAATCAATCTGTCTTTCTTGATTTATTTCCAAGCTTCCACTGCTCCTGTTTTGAGAATAGGACTGGACCATTTTTTTTTTCTTCAACACTTTCAATTTCTCTTTCTCGAGCCAACTTGGTTATTACAAGTAGAATTCCAGGCATGGGTTCCACAAACCACTTTTCCCTTTGAACCTGCAGTATTTCATTGACCCCAAGAAAGCGGCTTATCTCTCTGTATTAAGGGTTCTGTTCCTTTCTATTAACTTACAAAATGAAATATATCACTCTTTTGTGAGTGTACCCACCCACAATTTGGGTCTTACAGAATTTCTAAGCCATGTCAGAAATTTTCAAAATAACAAATCCAGAGCAAACTAGAGACAATGTTAGGGTAACTTTTAAGAATTCATGGATAGTCTGACATAGTGGCACATGCCTGAAATCCCAGCCATTCTAAAGGCTGAGACAGGAGGATTACAAATTTTGAGGTCAGCCTTAAAAACTTAGCTAGACCCTGTCTCAAAATAAAAAAATAAAATAAAATAAAAAGGGCCAGGTACAGTGACACATGCTTATAACCCTAGCATCTCTTTAGGCTAAGGCGGGGGGATTGTGAATTCAAAGCCATGAGGCCCTAAGCAACTCAAAGAGACCCTGTCTCAAAATAAAATAGAAAAATGGGTAGGGATGTGGCTCAGTAGTTAAGTTCTCCTGGGTTTAATCCCTAGTTAATAAAATAAATAAATAAAATAAGAAGGACTGGGGACACAATTCAAGGGTAGAACATACTTGGGCTCACCTAGCACTGAAAAAAAAAACAAAAAAAAAAAACAAAAGCTCATGATCAATACCCTATATGCAAACTTAGCAAACTGCGTTATTTCCTGTTTTTCATGACTCAAGTCTAGACATAAAAAAACAACAAAAATTTGGATAAATCTAGCCAAGTGCCTACCTAGGCTTCACATAAACAATTTAATGGTAAAATCCGCATCCTATTTTTTGTAGTTCTCATAGAACAGAGTTGCAGTTTAATATTTGATTTAATTGGTAAAACAAAACTACAACAGCGCAACAAAAACCACAAGGGAAAGCACCAAATAATTTACATGACTCCCAAGTACCTAAAAAACCTGACACAGAAAGACTTTTCTCTGCAATCAAATCCTCTGCTTCTTATGCACAGCTCACCTATTTCTGATGGGGTGCCCCTCATTCCTCAAACTGCACTTTTTTGCTGAGTCTGTGTAGTCCCATGGCCAGGCCCCACTAGTATAAACTGTAGGAGCTGCTTCTCTGGTGCTCCCTGATATTCCCAGAAGTTGAGGTATTCTGAGACCAAGGCATACTGTGTTTTTGTAGAAACCTGCTTGAATTTTCTTCAACCCTGTGTAAGTGTTCATGACAACTATTTGTGTGTGAATGCAGTTATCAGAAGCGTCAATAACATATCAAGGAAAAACCAATCATTGCAGCTTTAATCTTCCCACCCCCACTTCAATGTCCTAGATCTTTTATTTTTACCTTTCATTATTACCAAATTCAGCTTTGTATCTTTTTCTCAACTTTCAAGCAGATTTTGAAGTTTGGGAAGGCCCAATGAACAATGCCTTTGGTTTCCCTACCTAAGATTTAAACCAACTGCAAGAGAGAAGGAAGGGGTTAGATAATGGGCAGAGTATTACTTCTATTAATGAGGTAGGGTTTCAGGTGGCTTCTGTGAATGGCAATGGTGGGCTTTTTTTAATATATTTTTTTAGTTGTAGGTGGACAGAATACCTTTATTATTTATTTATTTATTTATATGTGGTGCTGAGGATCGAACCCAGTGCCTCACTTGTGCTAGGCAGGTTCTCTACCACTGAGCCACAACCCCAGTCCCAATGGTGGGCTTTCTAACCTTAAACACTAGAGTTGGGTACACCTTCCTATTAGATTCCAGGCAGTTCTGGAATGTTCCAGGCCTCCCAAGTGGAGTTACTCTTTTAAAACATACACGAGGAAGAACAGATGAGACAAAAGCTTCCCATGATTTCTATAAAGATGGGGCATGGACTTTGGGGACAGAGTGGAGCTGCACTTGTTCAGTTCTTTATTCTAAACTTCCCACCAGCCATTTCTGGTCTCTAGTGGCAGAGAATTGTAGGGAAAGAATTCCAGGATAGCAGTGTTAAGCAGCAGAGCTCTGTGGAGTTCTGTCCTCTGAGGGGAATCAGCAAGAGTGGGAAGATGCTTACAATTTGATAAGGAAAACAGCAACAAAGGTGTCAATTATTCAATAGAAAATTTTAAAATGATCTTTAGAAAACAAGGCTAAAGACAATTAGAAGAAGGAATCCAAAATATAATTAAGTAGTTGAAAAACTGCTCAACTCTACTTGTTCAAATAATTGAAAATTAAAAGTAAAATGAGATACTGTTTTTCCACTAGAGTAATAAAAATGAAAAATTTCTAGAAAGTGTTTCAATAAAGATACTTAATGTAATTTAATGCAAAAACTTTCAGCGCTGAAAATATAGCAAAACTAAGTAAATAACATGGACAAATATTTAAGCACAAAGATAAAACTCTTATAGTGCGATTTATATTAACTGAAATGGGATATTAATCTCAATATTCAACTGTGCAATACTGGTTAGTTAATTTGAATGATGGGATATTATGTAGCTATTCATATTAATCTTGAATAAAACTTAACAACTTGGAGAAATGCTCATGATTGAAGTTTAAATGAAAAATCAATATAAACCTGAGTGTGTATATATTAAATGATGCAAACTTAATTGAACATCTATCTATATGACAAGTAAGACATAACTGGAAGAAATGCATAAATCATAAACCCGAGTTGGTTTAATTTTTATTTTTCTCTTTATACTTTGAGGTATTTTCTGATTTAATGTAATAAGTATATATTATTCTTTTACAATTATGAAAATAAAATGTCACAAATGTTTATACAGATTAGTCTATAGATATTAATAACATTACATAAAACCACAAGAAGTAGGTTTTCGAGGAGCAGCAATCAGGAGAACTATAGAGCAGAACTCATACTGTATCAGTATCAGTAGTACCATTTGGCTATTAGCACTATCAGAATCATACCAAGTGTTCAGTGAATTCTTACTGCATCCCACATAAAGTCTTCAGACCTTTGTATGAATTAATTCATAAATATTCACAACAATCCTGCGAGGGAGGTATTATTATTTTTAATTTTGGGTTGATTAAATCACTGAGCCAGAGAGGATTGATCTGCCCCCATTCTGATAGTCACTAAGTGAGGGGGCAGGATCAGATTCAGGGCAGTCAGATCCTGGAGACTACACCTCAACTCTGGATGCCCTACTGCCACAGTACTATAGGTTGTACCCCTGTGTGATGGTCCAGAAAGAGCCTTTTGATACTGTGGGTGCTTTTGTAGGGACTTTCAATATAATAATTCCTTTACCACCTTATCAATTGTGTGCTCCCCAGAGGTTTGGTAAGAGTAAACCCCGGACTATTTGAATCCAAATCCCTTATTCTTACCACCTCACCATGCTGAATACCGAAATAACAATATGTCCTCTTGTTATTATAAGAATAAATTTTCTTGTGAGCAGATTAGTTGCTCTAGGAGGCCAGTTTTGCTGTGTACCTTGTATAACAAAAAACACTGATTATGAAAGATGATGCTTTGATTCATTGTGAATTATTTATGTTTTGTTTTGAAGGAGGGTTAAGAAATCACTATGCAACTTAATTAAAAGATCAAATTGCACTATTTAAAATATATTAGTTAGACTGTGAAATTAGTTACAGAGAATTGGGCATATAAAAACAACTCCCAAAACTGAAGAAGCATACATTACTACCAATTTCACAACTTAAAAAAGTATTAGTCATCAAATTTTATAAGCAATATCTAAATTAAAATAACATGACAAAAGTATGAACTCTTTCAATAACCTGAACTTTCATTTGCTGTTTACTAGAGTTGCCTAAATGTGCCACTCAGATGCATTCTGAACACAAAGGGCTTCTCCTTGTATTGGGTAGAGCGAGCATTAAGAAGAGCTAAAATTGCTGTCAATACAGAATGAGCTGAGAATAATTTGAAAAGCAAAATAAATGACAGCCCATTACTCTCCCTAATTAAAACAAATTAACTACATCAATTTGCTGATAGAAATAATGCTGTACCAGGCAGGCAAATAGAATCTATTTAAGTAGGTCATTGATTGTGAAAGAAATCCAGATCATACAAAATTTCGTTAAGGAACACTAGATATTTAAAGTTATAGTTCACAGCTTCAAACTATGTTCTCATAGGACCTCATTTTTTTTCCAAAATATTTTTCTTCAGCAAAAATTGTAGAGTTTATAGTACTTTATCTGCAGTCGTCTATGAACCAACATGTGTCCCCTTGTGCTACATGAGTTTCCAGCCCCATTCTTCTCAGTGGCATCAGTTCTCAAAGGGGAAAAAAATCATGATACATTGGATGGGTTTCTTTTTTCTTAATCTAGAAAAGCACCCTGTTATTAAATAAACATGTTCATGAGAAAAATTTAATTTTGAAGATATATCTTAGATAACTTGCCAATGTTGCAAGTAGAAGGGGTGTTCAAGTAATGAAATGGATCTATGATTAAAGATCAGACAGGAACAAGCTCACTTTACCAGACCCAACATGGAGACGTGATGAGATCAACCACATCTGATCTCATCCAATGCCTTCCTCTCATCCCACACCCTATCTAAACACACATCCAACTCTAGGGAAATTGACTGAGGTAGAGTATTTGCTTTTTTTGAGAAGGAGAGTCTCAAAAGAATAAATTAAATTTTGGGAAAAATTGAAATTTACATTTCTTTTGTCTGTAAGTTTGCAGATATGTGAGGGAGAGAGGAATAGAAAGATTATAAACAGATTTTCACACACACACACACACACACACACACACATAAAGCAACAGAATTTCAGGAAATATGTTCTTAATTAGTGAGCAAGAAAAGCCTGTCAGAGGTGATAGTTAAGCTGAAAATTGAAGGATGCATTTTTGAAATTTAGTAACAAATAAATATATTTATTTCAAAAAATTTAGAAGAGCATTCCAGCATTCTAGGCAGAAATCACACCATGGGGAAAGTTCAGACAGGAGAGAGCACATGGTAGGAGGGATCCGCAAAAGGTGTGTGTGTATGTGTGTGTGTGCATGCCTGTGTTAGTAAAAAAGGGCAGGGGACATATGGTAGATAGGAAACACATTTCCTTCCTAGAATGCCCCGCCACCTATAGCACTGGAGGGGTAAAATTATTTAAATTGACCTGATTTCAGTCAATCAAATTCTTTCTCTTGGGAAATTCAGAATCAGGATATAGAAGCTGTGGCAGTCAGAGGGGCTTAGGAGCTGAGCAGCACCATGGCGTTGTGTGGGTCAGTGTCTGCATCAGAACGAGTCAGAAACAGGAGAGAGTTTTCAAGCAAAGACACTTTTTTCTTTCTTTTTTTTTTCCCTTTCCTTTTTGCAGAGAAGGTAAAGGAGCAGATGCTCAAAGAGAAGCTGAATGAGAGCATATTGAACCTAGAGAAAATAGCTGCCTGACAGTTTTCTAGTTTCTACAGGATCCCACTCTTCAAACCCCATGGGAGAGGTGTCTGGACATTTATAATTTCTGTTTATTACTCATTTATCTCTTCCCCAACTTGTGAACTCTGGTAGGACTGTTAATTATAGCATCTCTCTGTCCCATTGGTCCAATGATGATCATGTGGCCAGTGAGAGTTTCTCCCAGAGATTTGGCATATGAACAAGGGGAAGAAAAGGGTCTCTCTTACTTTTGAACTAAGGGGTTTATAGTTTATAGGATGTAGGTTTCCAAAGGAGATCTTTTTTGCCATTGTTGAGAGGTTGTCCACAGGATAAGAATGAGATCAGAACACAGAGAAAAGCAGAGACCAATAAGCAGAGTGGTGGAGAGACAGACATCCCTCATAAGAGGGTTAGAGCTCTTAGACTGAATATCCAGGAATGCAATCTTATCCTTCTACTTAAGCTGTTTTGAGAGCTTATTTATAAATAATTTATCCTTAATAAGATACTCTATGATCATTAAGTTTAATTTTTTCCTTTCACAGAAAAGTTAAGGCTAGAGTGGCCCAAGTGACTTCTCCATGACAGAGCAGCATTATGATTGTTGACCTCCAAAGCAAACCCAGGGCCTTTTGACATCTCCCTGGACTTACATGTAGACAATGCTTTACAAAGAGCATGTAGTTAGTAATAATTTTTCACAAGTAAAATGTTACTTAAAAGCAGATTGTATAGTATAAGAAAGGTATGAATATTTTACAAGACAAGAATGCCCCACATCAACAAATAATTAAATTAAAAATATATAGTTAGTAAATTGATAATGATCAGTCTCATTAGAATCAAATGCACACCAAAATAAAAAGGTAAAACGTCTTACCTATTAAGTTAGCTTTTATCTAAAATCAATAATATCTAACACTGGAAGCAATATGTTTCAAGTTTACTGTGCAGGATACTTTGGCTAAATTTTGCTAGCTAAGTTTTATTTGAAGCTTTCTTACTACTCATGATATATTTATGTTCTCTATTTCTGGGGAAAAATTGATTTTTGTTATTATTCTCAAGTAGCTTCTACAAAGTCTTCAGTGCATCTTTCTCAGAAATAAAATTGTGCTTCATTGTAATATTAAGCATTAAAACTTTGAAAGACTTTCAAAGTTTGCTAAGGAACCACTCTTCAAAATATTTTCAAGCTTGTGGTTTAATGATGCTTTGGTGGCATGATGTGTTTGATGTCAATCATGTTTCCTGAGAGAATTTTTAAATGATAGAAAAAAATCCTCTAGGTTATGAAAATAACCACAATTTTGAGGTTCAGTTATGTTGAAAATACAAAAAAATGAAAGAAATTACAGAATCAGACAGCTTAAATCAATGTAGTAATATTTGCATGCATTGTAATATCATTTGTGTAAAGGATAAAAGGACAACTAAGTATGCCTTTGATTTCTTTTTGAAATACTTAAGTTTAAAATATTTGCTTTATTGTCTATTTTTCAAAAATCAAACATTAGGCCTGACTGAAACAGGGATCTTGCTTTGACATACAGTAATACTTAACATGGCAAAAAAAAAAAAATTCTGGGAACCAATAATCTATTGACGAAAATTAGTATAAATTTTGGAAAAACATAAGTGAGTGTACTTTCCTATTATAGTCATATTCATAATGATGATCAATATATATTGAGATTCAGGTACTTTGCTAAGAACCTTGCAAATTCTACTGCATATCATGAGGCAGGCACCATGTTATTCTTAATTTATAAGTGAGGAGACAAAAGATTAGAGAATCTGTATCAGTCACGATTATGCAGGGGAAGAGAATCAATAGGATAGTGTATGTGTGTGTATGTATATTGGTGACCATGTGGTATTGGTTCCAGGACCTGCCAAGGATGCCAAAATCTGTGGATGCTCAAGTATTTTATATAAAGTGGTGTAGTACTTATATACAACCTGCACACATCTCCCATATATTTAAATCATCTCAAGATTACTTATGAAACCTAATACAATGTAAATGCTCTGTAATTAGTTGGTATACTGTATTGTTTTCAGTGCATATTCAGTACCAATGTAATTTTTTTCTGAATATATATATATATATATATATATATATATATATATATATATATATAT